>NW_024582747.1:230490-307139 GCF_018398535.1 Haplochromis burtoni
GACACTGCTGAGGTACATCCTCCATTAATCCTACATTAAAGGGCGTGGCACTCTAAAGCACTCCTAAGTATCCTCATAACCCCGATTTTGTGTGTCTGTCATCGGCCCTATAAAAAGAAAAGTTCACTGCATGCACATAGTTCAGGTCTCATACCTACTCTCTGTCATCTCTGTGCTTATCAAAGGGTTTCCTGCATTTTACAGCTCTGAGTCGTAGTGTGCACATCATCCTCTCATCCCCACACTGCTGCCCTTCACTGCGTGTCTCTTTGGGGTATTTTATTTCCCCATTTTGTGTGACAAACACATCTGCAGTGCAGTTCTGAAAACACCTTTCACTTCTGATTTGTGATGTACTAAAAAAAAAAAAAACGATCTGATGCTGCTGCCAAGTGAAAAAAAGACAACGTCTGATCTGTGATGTTGTTTTCGTATCTCTCTGTATGAGATTACTGTTGTTATAAAAACAGTGAAGGCAATCACACTCAGTTCTGGAAAGCAGAGAGACCAAATTCCAAATTAATGTGGAGGCAGATGCTTTTGTTGAAATCCTCTCTGGGGTATGAAGCGTTATTTAGGAGTCTTTTATGACAGACTGTCAAAACAAAAGCTTTTTTTTGGAGCATCAATTGATATCAGGTCTGGATTGCATTAAGAAATAAATGTGATCAATTAAGCAATAGATAAAGCATAATTGCAGAGCACAAATATGCATGCAGCTGTGGCCTGGAGCTGCATTATGTGTGTTTATTATACACAACCTCTGGTGTTCTCTAAAGTCCATCTGACCTCACCTTATATGCATGCAAACATATATATAAACTGCATCCATTTCTGACTAACACAGCCAACATCTGTTATTGTGCATTTAAATATGTATTATCCCTTCATAAGATTGAAAAAAAAATTGTGTGAATCGTCACACCAAGTTAGAAAATATCCAACTTTAGCGTCAGTGATGTCAGCCAAACAATAATTGCAGCCTTGCTATCAGGTTCAGGCGAAGGACGGTGGAAGAACGAAACATTTCTTTAAGGTTTCACTGTTTTTTTTTACTCACAAACAAATACACACACAAAAACACATTAGCTATAATAACAGTTGATCAATATTTCTAACTCACCCCACAGTGAGTTCGGCCAGACACCAACAAATCAGTGCTTTTGCTGGTAAACCACAGTTTACAAATATGAATATGTATAATTTCCCTTCACCGTGGCTGAGAGCCAGTAACGAGGCTGATAGTTGCTCACAGACAACGCAGTAAAATTTGATTTGTCTGCAGGCCGGGGAGGAGACGAGGGTCTGTGTTTGTAGGGTGATGTGCCCCACCTTCCTTTGCGCATCATTAGCACTAGTGATGACTGCAGGGTCAGCAGGAGTCAGTAGGTCACGCCACTTCAGGAGCCAACCTTCTCGTTTATTTTTCACTACATTCAAGAGAAATGAGAACTAAACAGCTAATATATTCATACAGTGCATACTCTGAAATATAATTTAAGGCAAAAATAAAATATTTACTCACTGCTTCGAAACCCCAAAAGGAATTTGTTGGTATTTTTTCACACTCTGCACAGGCACCGCTATAAATGCTGAGGTCCATCTGGAGGACACAGCGGTTAAATCCACATCACAGTTCAAGCCGTCTGAAGACCTGGAGACGCCGCTGGTGGCACGGCTTCAAACAAGCAACATTTGGATTCATGATTACGATTACTGTGGAATTAAAAACAATAGACAATAATGTTATTAGTAGCATATCTAGAGAACATTTGTAAATAATAATAACAGCATCAATTTTCTCAGTCACTTCAATTCAATTTTATTTATATAGGGCCAAGTCACAACTGTCACTGCAAGGCGCTTTACTATATTTTGTAAGATAAAGACCCCGCAATTATACAGAGAAGACAAGCACAATAAAAATAAAAAAAAACCCTATGTGCAAGCATCTAGCAACAGTGGGAAGGAAAAACTTCCTTTTAACAGGAAGAACAACACGTTCTAACCTCGGCAGAACCAAGCTCAGGGAGGGGCGGGGCCATCTGCTGGTTGGGAGGGAGGGAGACGGGACAAAGACAGGCTGTGGAAGAGCGCCAGAGATTAATAATAACTAATTATGCCGAAAGGTGTATAAACACACAGTGAGTGAAGAAGCAACAACCAGGGCATCATGGGAACTCCCCAGCAGCAATGACCTAAGTCGGTGTAACTAAGGGAGGGTTCAGGGTGACCCGATCCAGCCCTGACTATACGCTTTATGAAAAAGGAAAGTTTTAAACCTAATCTTGAAAGTAGAGGAGGTGTCTTCCAAATCCAAACTGGAAGCTGGTTCCACAGAAGAGATGCCTGAAAGCTGAAGGCTCTGCCTCCAGTTCTCTAGGAACAACGAGTAAGCCCACAGTCTGAGTGCAAAATACTGTTTTGGGTGTGATAATGCACTGAGATGGGGGTCTAACAATTAAAGACCCTGTATATGAGGAGAAGGGTTTTAAATTGTCCTTCGCCTCCTCCAGAACCACAGTGTGCTCAGCCACACCTCAACAACATCTCAGGAACAGCTGAATAACAAACCACAGTGCCCGAGGCATTGATTTGGCCCTCAAAATCCCCAAATACCAAACTAATCAAGCATCTGTGGGATGTGGAGGAACAGCCTGATCCACGGAGTCTCCATCAGACAATCCACAGGACCCAAAGGATCCACTGCTAATGTTCTTGTTATAGACGACCGCAGGACGTCCACAGCGGTCCCGTGGAAATTCCCAGATGGGTTTATGGTTGTTCTGTTGGCAAGAGGCAGACCTACACAACATTAAGCATGTGGTTTTAATGTGGCTGATCAGTGGATGTACAGTATGTGCTGCTGTCCGTCACTGAACTTCGTACTTAGTCCTGAAACCCAAGCTGAGAGTGACCTACTGTTGTTCTGTTTGCAGAACCTTCCAGCCATGTGTGTGTCTGTGTGTCCTTCCATTTTTGATGTCAGCGCACACCGAACAGTAGACTAAACACACACAGTAGCAAGATAAGCAAATGCTGCACAGCTTTTCAAATACACTATGGATCAGAAGTGTCAGCCGGACTGACGGAACATCCGATGGAAAGAACAGCAAACGGCCACATGCTCCTCACGTTCATTTCCATTGTTTCCAAAGTCATGCTTGGAATAGAACAAGTCGAGAGAAACTGCTGGATTTGTTCTGATTTTGTGTCTAACATTTTGTCGACCTTTCCTTCTCCAAGACTTCACAGACATTACTCGACCGCCTCTGTGATCCCAATGTACATGTTTGTTAGGACCTGTTAAATATAGCTGATGTTTGTGTGCTGAAGATCCAAATTTAATTCTAATGACTCTCTTCTATAATTAGTTTTATATGTCATCCAAGCAACTGGCCAAAGCCTCATCGCCCATTTGGAGTCACTCGAACCTGCAATTAAAAAGTGCGGCGATGAGCACAGCTGGGAGGATGAGGCCTTTTTTTACGCATACGGGCGGCTGGGTAATGACAGAGCTGACTGATAACGGCTGACGCTGGAGGAAGATGAGCAAGGCAAGAAAGCTGCGGCAGACCAGAATGTCACTGCAGGGAAATGAGAGGGAAACAAAATAAGGGGTGGGGGGTTCTGACTTTTCAGTTCTTTGTTGTGGAAGAAGAAACCATCTTGTGGGTTGAGCTTCAGGAGGGGGGAAAGTTCAACTAGCAGGGCTTCACCCGTTCTCTGACCTGACCTGACTTAGAGGCCACGGGGGTTGCGTGTCACTGCATAGCGGGAATACGGTGAACTTAAGGTGAGACGGGCAGTCTGTGTGTGTCACAGGCACGCCATTAGAGCATCTCAAGGCACAGAGGAACCATAAAAGAGCACATTCCCAGCTTTACTGTCGTTGTTTTTAGTAGTAGCGCTTTCAGAGCTCTTTTCAGCATCTCTAAGATGGTAAATATTGTCCCTCACGCCTCAGCTGAATGTCATTTTCTCAAGAAACCAGATGTTGTCTTCTCATTTGTCTTTTACACTGCATGGTGCTTCAAACCTGACAAGAGTACAAATCCTGCCGCAGTGGTGTTATTTACACTGTTACTCACTGAATTCAGACTCTGACCGAAAGCACAGCGATGTATATTTATTTGAGGGGAGGAAAGTCGGGATTGGCTTTGTTTGTTTTTGGACTGTTGTCTTAGCGTTAGTTCCACCGCCATCAGGGATTCAACGCTGGTTAAGACCTTTGACCTCTCCAAATGGGTGGTTAATCCTGGTCAAAGCTACTGTGGGGCCCTTGTTGCCGTTCTTGCCAATGATGCCCACCTCTGGACGTAAAGGCACACTACCCCAATTTTACACTGAAGGCTGTTTGCAGGAACTGGGGAGCGCAACTTTGAATGTTAACATTTATAAAAACTTGTGTGCCTGCAGAGGGAGCTGTGTGCAGTGTGATAGCTTCTTTAGCTTTAGATTAGCTTTAATTTAGTGTGTCATCTTTCACTCTCATTATTTTAATTTGTATTATTTACTGTTATCATTTATATTTTTATTAATTTAAATTTTTTTGGTCTTAAATCATTTGCTTTTTTTTGATGACTTTGTTTGTGCAGCACTTTGGTCGTCGTCTGTAGTGTTTAAATGTGCAATATAAATAAACGGAGTCTGTTTGGTGGGCTGTTGGTTGGATTAAAGATTACAAGCTTGAAAGAAAAACCAAATCTGGGGATTTTCGGACCTTTAGCTTCTGTTAGAGCAGAATATCTGACCAAACAGTCTGCAGTCAATATACGTCGCAGGAGATTTGGCCAAAAGCATATTAGTTTAACTGGCGAATCTACTGGGATACGCTC
Source organism: Haplochromis burtoni (assembly GCF_018398535.1). Classification (NCBI taxonomy): domain Eukaryota; kingdom Metazoa; phylum Chordata; class Actinopteri; order Cichliformes; family Cichlidae; genus Haplochromis; species Haplochromis burtoni. The sequence goes on from NW_024582747.1 coordinate 235,329, forward strand.
CAGGACTGGATAACCAGTTAAGAAAATGGATGCATGGATGGACCATCATCATAAATATTAGCATGAGGTCCAGTTGACTATGACTGGAATTACTGGAGGCGAAGCTTGGCAGATTCAACCATCAGCTACACCCTGCTGTGTTGGCACACCTCTCAGTCAAACCATCCACCCTCCTGATTTTGACCTTGAACAGATCCAGATGGATGAGTTTTTTGCACTAGCCTTGGACCTGTGAGCTTTTTAATGCTGTAAAGTTTGATATTTACATTTTAACTATTGTATTGACTCACTTGGAAGTTGCCAGTTGGAAACTGCATGTCTGCAAGGCCAGATCAACCTCATCAGAATATCCTCAGAAACACAAGCCTTTCTCAGGCTCCATCTTTTTTGTAAATTTTACCAAGCGTGGCATTCATATGCAATCATATGATATGTTTATGCAGGATTAAACTCTGTCTAGTCTCCAACCATTACCCACCACAACAAACTGCTGCAAAGTAGCGATGGAAGCAGATACGGATATGCTGTTGCACTCGAACTTTTAAGTGCAATCCCTTTAAATCTCTGTAGTATTTCTTTTATCGCGTATGAGGACACATCCTGAACGACTGCCTTCATGTTTTTTCTTCGAAATTACAGCAAACAGTAAAAGCATAAAAACACACATTGAGGTTTTTTTTTTCAAAACAATACTTTATAATGTACATGTCAAAGACAACATGTTAGAGCAAAGGTTCCCGAGAAAAATGTACTATTTTTGTAACAATGGTGGAACAAGTCAAAAACATAACTGATAAAAAAAAAAAAGAATATGCATTTTATACATATGTAAACCTAGAACTGTTTGTTTCTGAACCACAGTGGTCAAAGAGATAACTGGCTTATTTACTGGAATGGACAACTGTAACAATGACCTGGCGTCTGGATGGAGCCCTTTGATGAGTTCAGACGTGACAGAAAACACAAATATCTTCTGAAAATCCTCCAAAGTCACATCTCGCCTGGTTTGGGAAAAAAAAAAAAAAAAGACAGTCCATTCCGGTCTTATAGTTTACAAAGCATCCCACCAAACAATTCATTTTCTACATAAATACAATAAAATCTATTGTCTGTGCTTGATACTATTTCTTGTTGTGACTTATTCAACTTAAGTCTGCCAGGTTTGATGATTCGTTCGCTACAGGTGAAAGCACAACATGGAAAGCACCCAAATTCCTCCATATTAGAAACAGAAAGAGAAGCAAAGAGATAAAAATAGTTTGGATACAGTGAAAGTCCTTCAGTGCTTGATCCCTTGTGCTGGTGTGTGGCAGGGGACAGACAGACAGGTAATGCATGCAGACAGACGGATCATGCAGGGAGAAAAGAGGAGGAGCTGCGTGGGGTCAGACCGGGGCATCTACAGAAACAAGACAGCTCTCAGACCTGCGAGGGTTAAAAAAAAAAAAGATTTACCTTATAATAAATGGAAATTACACCAAAATGGAATGCTGCTTTTTTCTTTTTGGTTACTGGACATTGTTTTAAGACTAACAGTGAAGACAGATGGCCAGAGTAGCCAGACAGTGCTAGTTTTGGCAGCGTTTGAGAAACGAAAGCATTAAACAGAAGAAAAGCCATGACTGGCACTGTTGTGCAAAGGTTCTGGGAATGTTCTGGGCTGGGTTACTGAAAGGCATCTCTTCAAGTGTGTTAAAATGAGCCGAGATGTCAGCATATCCCAGCTGAGGTCATATTCAGGATAGCCCGATTATATGCATTTTCATATCCCGACTATGAAAGTACGCAAGTATCACACACACAAAGAAGCTGGCCAACATCTACAAAGGAGAAGAAAACAATGTGTGTCTCACAAAAAGGGAATGTACAGAAAAAGCTAAAAAAATGATAATAAAAGATGCCCTGCTGCAACCAGACCAGAGGTTTTGTTTTGGCAGAATTTACTTTATGCACGATTTAATGCAAACTGTATTGGTATAGACATTATCTTTAGAAATTTACTAAAAAAAGATGATGGTGGAAACAATCTACCATATCCATATCTCAACTACAAAAGTTACGGAAAGGATTCGAGACTTAAAGACATTAGTGGTGCATTAGTAAGGAGAGGGAAGATCTCTGCTAGATACATTCAGTTAAAATAAGCAAATTTATTTCTTGTACGTCTGATTGAAATTCCCCCCCCAAAAAGAAAATCAAACGTGTTTTTTCCTGTTTTTTTTTTTTAAGGCATCGATACCTCGGTCCTGCTTGGCTGTTACTGTGATCAAACTGCGTTTTTTAGATACAGAAACATAACTTGCATACCAAAGCTGATGAGACTTCAGCTGTGAACTTGAAAAATGTTAATTTAAATTAAAAACTAAGCATACTTGGCCTGATAAGGAAATAAACGTTGATCATACAAAACCATTTGCAAGGCCCGTCGTGGTGATTTAACACAGGGGGAAAAAGCAATGGCTGTGTTCCAATTCTAATCCGCCCTCGCTATTCTTCCTATTCTTTCAAATACGTCAGATGATAATCTTTAACAAAGAGGAACAAAAAAAAGACTCAAATTTCTTGAAATACTGAAACTTAACAGATGCCAGGCAAGATATGCGTGCAAGAACATCTGCACGAGAAAGAAAAGGTATGGAATCTGACAAATATGTGCATTAAAATGCAAGGCTGAGCAGAGGGCGACTGCACACCTACTGTAACAGTGTTATGGTACCAATGGGGTAACTAATGAAATAAACAAAACAGACAACAAAAAAGTCATTACTGCTGAGAGACAAAAAACAGCCAGACAGATGCTGCTCAACACATGATCAACAGCAGAAGGTGCCTTCAGTAACACCCTAAAAAGGGCCAACTGTAACTAAGACCAAGGAAAGTATTGTTTTTCAATACCAACTTCAAAAACAAGATCGTAGCATTTTGTAATGTATAGATATATAATATACTCATTTCTTTTTATATATAAATCTACTATGAACAGACAGTAAATACACAATTGTCCATCATTATACAAAGTAGAAACATTTGAATCCCAACGCTCCCGCAAAAACCCTGAACCCAGAAAACGTACTCATGTAACGTCCACTAAAAACAGAGTCTGAACCCTCACCTGCTGTGAAGTATGTCAGCTTTACAACATAACAGAGAAACAGAGAGTGGACAACACGCACAAAACAACAGGAAAATTGTACAAAAATAAGTCACTAGAGCTCAAAAGCAGAAAAAAGCGAAAGAGAGGAAAACAAACCACAAAAATAGTGAATGTGTGTGGCAGGAATACTCAGGAGATCAGTGTCCTATGTACAGTAAATAACAGTAAATACCACAGCGCTCCGTTTCCTGTTCACTTAAAAACGACATTAAAGACACGATTAGTTTTTAGGTCAAATAAAGGCAGCAGAAGGTAGTTGCCCAGAGGGCCAAACACAAGCTGGAAGGAAGTTAGCATGTTGATCAGAGGGGCCACTATAGTCCTAAACTGGGACTGTTTAATTATTAAATTAAACGACTACGACCTAGCTGCTGGCTGTGTGTGTGGTGCAGAGCGACTGGGAGCTATATCGTGGGCTTGACTTCAAAAAAGTCAGAGCAGGAAAATTTTACATCTTGTCTTCTAAAATATTATAACATATAAAAATGCTGATTCAAAAAGATTTGATGCTCAGATTAGTAACGAGACCCGGCCTAACGAAACGATTCAGAATCCAGGAGGACGGGCTGAGCTACATGTGCTATTTAAAGCTCAAATATGTGCATTTGAGCCAAGGGCTGTCAAAAAGAGGACTGCATTTTATAATGCAGAACACCTAAAAATGTTTGCATACTATTAAAAATATATAGAGAGAACAGTTTGTGCTTTATTGAAAACGAAGAGGCAGAAACATTCACACCTGCCTCGTATCACCTGACATTTGCAAAGCAGATGTTCTTGATCGAAAGGATCGAAAGATGTTAGGCCAGCTGTGAAAGCTCCAGAACACCCCTCTGGAAAATCCCAGGTGGTATGGTCCTTGTCTTAAAGAGAGGGCTGGTTCAACAAATGAGCCCATGTGAGATTAGTTTATTTCCATTCGGCAAATGTCTGAAAAAGTGAGACAAATTCTAATGTAAATACCGACACTGCTCAGTCGTTGTTATATGTGTGGGGCGGTAAGTGGTTATACTCTACAGAGACAATAAGCTGTCATGCTTTGGCTTCATTTTTATGTAACTACTACATACGATATAAACAGGATTCTATCTTTCATAAGTCCAAGTGCTCCAGTAAAGTGCATGCTACGTATATCTTTCTCTGACGAAGAAGAACTGGTGCCTATGTGATTAAACGATACAATTCCAACTCTTAATTTCCTTTTTAAAGGAGCCACCTCCAACTTGTGGCTGGGAACTACCTTCCAAGCTGACACTGAAAATGAGGGGAAAAGGTGGGGGCAGAGACAGTAGGCTGGTTGCAGGGAATTATAGGTAAACATGCCAAAGTCCTTCAGTCTATGTGCCAACAACATGCAGGCAGTGGATGTCCTGCCAGGATAGAAATGTGTGAGGGCTTGGGGAGAAGAGGCCTCAGTCCCAAAACTATTTTTAAGGCAAAACTCTTCCAGTGGAGTTCAAAAAAATTCCACCAAGTTTAGACGGGGTGGGGGGAAAGGCACAAATGTCTTTTACTCTAACAGGTTTGTGACCTTTCTCATCTGTAACCTTCAACAACATGGAAAACTGACGTTTTTTCCCTCTCGTTTAGATATCTGGAAAGAGCAAGAACCCATCTTTAGTCCAGAGTAACAATCACAATAGCTATGGTGGTCTTCACGAAAGCGAAGAGATGAAGATAAAGCAGGGACAGAGCAGAATTACATGAAGAGTAGATGACTGTAGGTCCTCTGCATGGTTCTCACTGGCAATCAAAAGTATGTCTGTCTAGTGTTTTAAAAGCACTGGCACTGGAGGTTGTCATTACGGGATAGCTGAAACAATCGTATATCCAAAAGTCTTTAAGTGCAATGCAACGCGTTTATGCTGATTGCTCAGTGCACCGCTGATCAGCAAAAGGGTCGCTCATCTTCAGTGGTCCATTTTTGTCACGATAAAATGCCACAGACGAGTCTGAGTGATCAAAAAGGTCGTGGATGTTTCTTTACATAGGAGCTTCCTCTTCCATCGGTTCCTCTTCAGCCCTGTGAAAAAAAGATAACACTATGAACAAAGGAGAAGTAACAGATGCTTAAAACTGTTTCAACTAATTCACAACAAATACAACATATAATGTTACAGCAGGAAAAGGCTGCATTGAAAGAGTCCTGTAAAAGAAAGTTTTCACAGGATTCAGTAGCGTGTTGAAGCAACAACTAGAAGTTATCATTTTTTGTTTGACTTTTTCCTTCTCTCACATCGTGAAGGAATTTTGGCTCACTCTTCTTTGCAGCTTTGCTTCAGTTTTTTTTAGATTCGCAGTCATTCATTGATTCATTTATCTCTCACAGCAGCATTTCAATCACTTTGGACTTTGACTGGGCCACTGCAGCACTTTGATTCTTTTCTTTTTCAGCAATCCCATTGTGCTTGGGATCATTGTTGTGTCCTGGCCCAGTCGGGGCAAAGGTTTTACTGTAGCCTCACATTTAATTCTGACTACAAGATTCCCAATGTCCTCTGACTGAAAAACAACTTGGTGTGAGGTGTTTGTGCTGATGTGCCGTGTTTGTTTTCATTAAACAAGGTGCAGTGCATTATGGGCAAACACCTTCTGTTGTTCAGAAGCAACTTTGTAAACCTAACTTTAGGCTTTTTCTTGGCAATCCCTCTAAACAAGCAAAGCTTCTTCAGGGGTAACTCTGGCTCTGGTGTTGCGGTATCGTGATGACCTGCTTTACCTCCTGAGCCAAATGTACACTAATGTAAACCAGTGACTGTAAATGACGACAATCAACTTACCTCTTTCCAACGTGCTTGTTTGCAACAGACAATGAGGCCATGGCAGAAACAGTTTCAGCTTCCTCTGCTTCACGCTTGAGGGCCTCACTCAAAGAATAACCCAGCGAGGAGGCAGAACGTTGCAGTGAGCACCAGTATTTACCTAATAACGAAATGCAGATAGAGTGTGTGCAGAGATATAATATGTTCCGCTAACTGGGTTTGAATGTGAAGTTTAGCATTTAGAAGCTTTGCTTACCAACTACCTGACTTACCCTTAGGGAAGCTAGTTACACCTAATTATTATTTCTAATGCCAGCAGGAAAAAAATGTAAAAGATCTACTCACTGTGAAATTCGATTACTTTCTCCATAGACCGTACCGCATTCGCATTTGGTCTCTGCTGCAGCACCTCATCGGGAATGGGGTCCAACTGAAAGGAACAGAAAACGATAGAAAAATTAAGCATGAAATGTTTTTGTCTATCAAAAGAAAAACATGCACATTTTTACAGTATCAGCGCTGAACCATCAGAAGAGTCATCTGTCAGACTACTTATGGCACCTTTGCTGAAATAAAACTGCTCTAACTTGGCGATGAAGCTATGTCTACTGGGAACATCGGTTAAGCGCTTTAAATGTATCACAGCGTTTCTTCTGGTGAGTTGCATATGGCGAGATAGGCCTTTCTATAAATGTGACTGACAGCTGTTCAGAAGCCTCCCTCCAAAACTTCCCTTGAACTAATGCGAGTCCCTCCAGGTTTAAGGGATCGTTTTTGATCGTGGCCCACGGCCCACAGTTGAGTCAATCCAAGAGGTGGGGAGCAAGTTTGAGCTGCTGACACAATAGAAAATAGGCCTGCAGATGCACACCACCTCCCACTCATCGGCAGCTCTGCTACTCTTTGACACAATCGACAATGCGTGCTTTGTACAGCGTCCCACTCCGAGGACACATGCTAGTGCAACAGATGCATTAAAGCAGAAACTGCCAGTTCACCCAAGCGCTTGCACTGGCACACACGTGCACGCACGAAAAATGCAATCCTCAGAGAGCTCAGCTGCAACCGCAACACACAGAAAACAGGGCTATTCCCCAAAGTGCATTCCCAACCCCGAATGATTCAATTTCCCTTTTGGCCAACTGCACATACGACACTTTCTCATCCCATTTTGTCAAATAGGCTCATTCAGCTCCACATTCCACCACAGACAACATGCATCCCTTTTCTGCTCAGTCATAACCCCAACGGAATAAAGCACTGACTGAGAATCATGTAAAGAGAGACACGGAGAGAAAGAAAAACAGTTTGGCCTGAGATTTGTGAGCAGAATGCCAGAGAGAAGAGGAAAAAGTCATTGTCGGTTGGTCTCGCTTGGCCGAGGCTGGAAGTTTTCTTATAATTAAAACAAATAGTGTGTGGGAGGAGTTCAGAGGGAAAAGGCAGTCTGGGGAGAGGGATACTTTAATCCTACTGTGGCACGACAGGCTACATCATGCAATGAAGAATGGACAGAGGTCGCACACACACACGCGCGCGCGCACACACACACGCGCGCGCACACAGTTTTAGCACAATATTTTCATTGGCCTATTTAATATTTGGCCAACACTTTCATCCAGAGTAACATACAGTAACAATGGACGGTCATTAAGCTTCCTAAAGCTTAATGACCGTCCATCAACTCCAACTATTTATCTATGTAATAAGTCAAAGCCGGCCTTACTTTTCCATACTGTTTAAATCCAAACAAAACCCTCAACGGACCAAAGGGCCGTTCGGGACCTTGCTGATGGTTTTCAGTCACCTCTTTGTTTCCTTTCCGTTCACTTCTTATTTCATTTTAATTCACGGCTTGCTTCAATTTAGGGTTAAAATACACCTTTCCTCAACACTAACCTAAGATTCAGTGACAGATCTGCCTCGCTGCCGTTATAGGTACAGCAGTGAGGCCCAGCTACGAGAACGAGCTGCTGCACTCAATAATCGACAGCCATGGAGTTCAATTACCGCAGAAGGTTCGGTTCTTCAGCGCCGCATTTAGTCTGGCAATGATGTACGCGTCAACCCGTGTCAGCCGGCTCTCCTTCATATCCCGCCTCTTCAGCAGAGCTGAACTCGGAATAAATGTCTGGATTTTTTCTCTGGTGTTGCCATTTCACAGAAATGAAATCACATTTATGTGATACTGTAATTTCAAATGTCATTTAACTGACTGGACAAAGAAACGAGGGAGAGAAGCACATGAAATGACCCGAGTCGTATGCAGCTCTGCTCCTTAAAAGTGGTGTAACATTACTTTAGTTGTGGCAGAGAAGGAAACAGCAGTGCTTATTATCCCATCTCAAAATTTCCAAGTCTGTAGACTGAAATCATTAATCTTTTAGTCAAAACTAACTCCTCCAACCTCCAGGCTACAGCCACCATCTACCCACCATAACCCAAGCCAGTTGCAGCCCAGAACTACCCAGCCCGTGCAAATCCAGCGTGCGTCAGCTCCCTGTCAGAGCGAGGTCAGGGGTTCTCTGGGGTTTCGTGAGGTTCACGTCAGAGCAGAGTTGGATAGGGGCAGTCTGTCAGCTTGATTGACAGCTGGGCCTCACGCTTATAAACTTTAATGGCTCTTGTCAGGGTAGTCCAGGGGCCCCACCCAGCAGGTGTGGCAAACGCACATATACACACACATACAGATATGCAAGCATACTCTAACACAAGCCCAACTTTCTCCAGGACATCCTCTGTGATGGTATTTCTGCTTATTTGAGTTGGTGGTACTGGCCTTGGCCGGATGTCTGGATCTTGGTGTCATTATAAATGTGTCGCAGTCTTTGATAGATAAGTGCGAGAGAATGATGGTTTGAATAATCTCTGAGGAGGTCTGCATCGCTCTGTGACACAGCGGTCCAAAATACAAAAACTCCTGCCCAAAGGAACTGAGACACCATGGAAAGCCATGAGCTGAGCGAAAGGAACGTGGCCCGGTAAAAACATTCCTAAGAGAGGCTGAAACCAAAACAGTGGAAAGAGGAGGAATTCCACTTGTTCAACAAAGAAAAAGTGCACAAGGCATCCATTGTTTACTGTTGTGTATGTGTGCATGTGTCGGCGGTCGCTAAAACCAGTTGATTATGTTATGCTAAGTAAACAAGGAAATGATGTGCACTGTGCAAAGCAGGCCACCTTTTTTGGAAAAAAGGTGTGGGTTAGCCTTGCTCTAGTGGGGGAACAGTCAGATCCAAAGAGGGGGACAGGTGAAGTCGAGCGTCTTACTGTAACTGGAGTGTAAACGCACAAAATAACCTCATTGACAGCTGGTAACAATTAGCATATTAGCCAGTTGTTTATCAAATAATTGCTAACAACCGTGGTTCGAGCTGGGCCAACATCTGTTTGTGAGCAATCATCAATTAGTCCAGAGTTCAGAGTTGACTAGTGGAGTTGCCAATGCATTATTCATGAGCTATTTAACTAGAGAAACTTCAGCATTATGCATTACAGCAGTGAGACTGAATAAAAGAGCCTGTAAAGTCCATTCAGCAATTTTCTTCCCTAACTCTTCCCACCAGCTAATTTGAGCTGCTTTCAAAAGAAACCCAATACTCATTATAGCAAAGCTTGTCTTAACCTGCCAAAGAAAGTACGGCTAGAACTCTCACACAAGTTCGAGTAAAACACAGAAAGTACGAGACACAGGGGAAGAGAAGATGATGTATAACATACAGAGTCTTTTGCAGTACCTGCGCATTACCTCCCAGTCCATGATGGTCAACTAAAGAGCACCAACAGCATGAACAGTGTTTCAGTTATAGTCGTGCATTGGGTTCATGATACCTGCAGACAAACCCCTCGCCCTCCCCAGGCAGCTCGAAGCAACATAAACAAATGCACAGCTGACCAGCAGTGATCGTATGCCTCAGTCCACCCCTCCAACACGCACACATGCACAAACTGAAACAGTCTCAAAGAAAGAGAACGAAAGTACTCAGTCATTCAAAAAAAAAGGATTTATTCTGACTGTTATTCATTTGATGCCCAGCTGGCCTTGGACCCAAAGGTTGGCAAGGCTTCACTGTTCCTAAACTTTGTTTTTGCCATTACCAGGACAGAAAAACAAAACAAGAAAACAGGCCACCATCCTTTCCCTCCAGCTCCATCCCCCACTGACGTTTTCCATCAACATTCCTTGTCCATTACAGAAACGTTTGCTGAGATTACGTTAGAAACACTTGCTTCCTGCTGTTTTGATCCGATCAGGGACATTTTAGTCTACTTTTTCTTCTTTGCTATCAGCTATCAAAGCACCAAACAACTGTGTGATCTGCCTTTGTTCAAACAGCTGACATCACTTGCTGCCAAAGAGCCAGCCGGAGCAGGTCATGCAAACTCTAGTTCTATCTTTGAAAGGGAAAAACATCATTGTGTTCTTCACAACTTTACTCAAACCAGTCTGCCCATTCAACACATGCCAGTAAGGCCTTCTGTACAACATGTCCTGTCAGGCTCCTGCCATATATCTATATATATATATATATATTTAAAATCATTATTCAAGATTTTGTTTTTTAAATTAAAGATGAAGCCAAGTTGTTGGGACTTGTGTATAGTGGCCAGGTTTATTGAAAAAGACTCTGAAGACCTGCACAGGTACAACAATACTTACACACGTCTTAATAACAATAGCTTCCTCCCTCCCGACTTCAAATGATTGCTCCATTTCCTTTTATTATCGGATTCCAAGACCAAGGCTGACCCTGCTTGCAGAGGTGTGAGGGTAACCACTTTCAGATGTGTATCAATGACAGGGCCCCGGGTGAGAGGGATGCCCTGCAGAGCCGAGGCAATTGACGCTCCCTGCCTCCTGCCTATTTTCGAATTTTCAGCTCCCCATGGCACTCGTCCAGGTACCTCCTCCAAACCCCTGCTGAGACTGGTGCTCTACAGGGCGGCTGAAACCTTAGAAGCAAAGCCCCTGGCCTAAAATATTATTTTTGCTTCAGGGCGGTACTGTGAGTAACGAAAGTGTCCTTCAAGCTGGAAGTCATGAGCACAAACCTTCGTGACAGCAAAAAGCATCCGCCCTTCTGAAGTGTCCTTGAATTCCTGAAGCTTTAACAGATGTAATGGCAGTGCTATGTACTGCAGCTTCAAGTCATTGGTGGGCAAAATGCAGGTACAGAGAGGCAGGTTATTACATTTAGCCTCCAAGTTTAGCCATTTCCCATGAGCTGGACGCTTTCTTTGATCTGTTTAGTCAGCGGTTAAAACATCGTCAGCGTGCTCACGATGCACTTTACGATTCTTTTTAGAAACGCCATTTTTATTTTGTTTTTCATGCAGGCTTTGTTTAGAGTTTTTAAAATAAAAGTACATTTTTAATTATTATTGCTTTTTAGTATTTTGCATTAAAGTGTCCCGAGGAAAATGTTAATAACACTGCATCAATACACTGTTACATCACATGGTATGATGTATTTGTATTTCAAGGTGCTCTATACTGCAGAACTGCAGAAGATGATGGTTTTAGCAGGAACAGAAACGACTCCAATGACAACGATCTGAGCCTGTGCGTGTGGCAAAGACTCCAGTTTAGATTGTTCCATTTTTAAAATAAATGTTAATATATGTCAGTCTGGATATTAATCCTCGATGTAAAGTGTCTCTCAAGAATCTCCACTTGAAACCGCAGTTCGCTGGTTCCTTTGCAATGAATCAGACGCCAGCTAGAAGAAATCTGTGGGTAGCCATGAATCACAGAGCTGCTCCACTCCACAACCTACACACTCTACAATTAACCTTCTGCCTGGAAATCCTCCCTCTGACGTATGTGTGTGTGTTTGGTGCTCACTTCCTGTCTGAGTGGTGGGGTAGATGAAGAAAATGTGAAGAGCTTGGGCTTGGATGAGTTAAAAATAAAAATCAGCCTGCTGTTGTTGCAGAATTGTACAAACTTGTGGTGTAGTAATAAAATATTTTTGAAAACAGGTTCATCCTTCAGCAGGGACTATGAACCAAAACACTGCTGTTATGTGCGATGTAAGAAAATACATGACAAACACTTAAATATTGAATCCTAAAACATTGTAACAGCAAATCAAGAACCGAAATCATCGCTCAGTGATTCATTTGTAACACTTTTTGTTTTAGCGTCATTCATTTAAAGTGTACACAAAAAGTCTGCAGTGTTACTGAACCGCCTACTTGCACTGGAGCTCAAACTCCAGTGCAAGAATTATATGAGTGCTCACATATCATCACATATCAGCTGACACAGGCAAACAGTCATCTTTAATGTGCTGATCAAGAACAGTTTGACAATACTTGACAAATATTTAAAGTATTCTCTCCTTCTCTCTCTGCACATCTTACCTCATTGCCAAGCAGAGCAGAGATGCAGGCTTCAGAGGCATCACATATGGCTGTGAGGTCGTGACCCCCCTCCAAGGCAAGCACCAGCCGACCGCCTGCCAGACCCATCAGCTGCCTGGTCAGGTAGCCAAAGCCTGGACAGACAGGAAATCACAGCAGAAATGGCAAAGGGAGGGAGAGAGAAAGAGCAGGAAAAGAAAGAAAGAAGAAGAATGAAATGGTATTCAGCCTCTAACTTCCTTTCTGGATATTGATCAAAGAAAAAAAAAAGCGGCTGGAGCGTGGATGAAGGAAGGGGTGAATGCATCACAGAGGAAAAGAGAAAGCGAGTGCACTGTGGATTTACTGGGGGGCAAAAAACAAGCCCTAATATAAGCCAGGTTTAATTTTAATAAATGTGGCTTTGCGTTTAGTCTTGGTCACAGCCTTTGATGTTTTTCCTCTCAGGATGAGGGGCGTTCTTATATATGTATTCAGCCATACTTTAGTCCCCCTAAATTCGACCATATCCCCTCTTCCTGCAATCCTCTTTAACCCACCCATAACCCCCCCTCTTTGACAACAAGGACCCCTAGCTCTTATTTGAGATCTGCTGGATGGTTTTAGAAAAGCTCTTTGCTGTCACGCCAGGGTCTCTATCTGAATATGTAAGTCAGATATGCACACTGCACACAAAAGGGGCGAGTTTATGTTTTTGAGTCTTTCCTAGCATTGAAAGCAGTGTAGCATCACACAGCATACGCCACGAGTGACGTGGTGCACGCCTTAAGATGTGCATATATGATTCAGCTCATAGGAAAAAGAAAAAACTGATTTAGAAGAAATGAAATGGACAGTTTGAATCAGCACTTACATTTGGCTGTCAGTTTGTATCCTCCCAGCGGTGGGGCATGTCCATCTACTGCATCAAAGCCAGAAGATACCAGAACCATATCAGGCGCAAACTCATTGGCAATAGGCATGACCACCGTCCTGGAGAAACAATAGGCAACGTAATGTATCCGTAAAAACACTTTAGTTAAATCTCAGTCAGTCAAAGGTTTTCAGCTTCTGATGTCTATATTTCGACCTTACACATCAGCATCTGCATGCATGCTTCTTATTTGGCTTGCTGCCCCACACAGGAAGGCCAGAAACCAAAAGTAATTTTAAAGTCTAGTGTTTCTCAAAAACATCACAAAATCTTGGCGATAAGTGAGGTTAGATTTTGTCACACAGCCTTGTGGAAAATTCTCACTATTATATTATATTTTTCAAGCAAGGCTATAAAAAGTGTCACACTACATTTCACTGGCATTCTTGCAACCGGATATTCTTGAACTGCCACATATGGTTAATATTTGATCTAAATGACAGGGTGACCGGGCTGCTCTTACTGCATGAAACATGTATTTTTTTTAAAAAATGCATTAAATACAGCAAATACTTTAGATTAGAAAGAAATGCAGCTCAAACCACCAAAAGGAGAATCAAAACCACCAAGCCTGAGATTTCAAGATTAAATTATAACGCTATTAGAAGCTGTCCCATGTGAATATAAACAGTTCGTTTTTCCCACTGCCATATTTCCAATACATGAAACTGTGTCAAAGGATAAGGAACTCACAACAAAGCATACGTGGACATTAAAGAAGCACAAAAACCAAAGTGCTCCCATCAACAAACTCAGGTCTGACAGACTTATAAATACCAAATAACCATTACCTCAGCCAAGGTTATTAAACACGATAGCTCGGAAGGTTGAACTTTGTAGTCATGTTTATAATCCATTAAAATTTGGGTTAGATCTACCAAGGTCTTCAAGGTTAACTTGATGATTTATTGTTTGAAAATTATTATAAATTGGCAGCTTATAGAAAGTACCATATATAGACTTAAAGTATCATGTCAGATTTGACCTCTGCTTTGAGATCGATGGACTGATCTGAAGGACAAAGTGATGATAATAGTACGTGGAGCTGCTGAAAACTATGTTAATAACTGCCATCGTCTTTAGGCATATATGGACTGCTATATGGCTTTGCATCAGTATTGTGTTAGCTCTGATGGCTAAAAGAAGAGTAACAAGGACTGCTATAAAATAAATATACTAAGAAATGGCTTCAGTGTTCTTAGTGCCTTCGTGATGTTGCTTTCTTCCACTCTGAGGATGCTACAATTCACTCGCACTGTCAATGAATTGCAGTATTTTTAAAAAAAAAAAATTCTAAACGGGCATTTTTCTCCATTTCATGGTTTTCAAAGCAAACATCCAACTAATCAGTTTGTTTGTACAGTATGTGTGTGGTAAGGAAAACTGCCACATAAATGTTTGAAGTGGAAGTTTTGGAAATTTAGTGCAATGCACCGCATGAACCTTAAGTAAAAAGGAAAAACGGAAGGACAGATATAATTGCATATGTGTATGCGTGTTAAGTACGGAGGATAACTAAGACTGGATGGGTGTGGTGAATGAGGGCTGCTTGTGTACAACCTTCATCTGACTGCTTGTGTGCAATGTATCATACACAGAAATCAAATCAACAGTGGAATAGTGCGGAATGATTCACTGCAAGCTGTGGCTGGAAAATCCAGTCGGTTTATAGGATGACCTTGTTTTGAAGAAAGGGTTTTTGACCAAGCAGATTAGATAAAATAAGATTAGAGCTGTTTATATTTAACTTTTTTTGTCGTCCTATCACAAAATAACAATAACACAACTTTTAAGAAGTGAAAACTTTAGATGTTTATGGGGTTTCCATAAGTTATGAACCTGTAATAATCAATCCTTGAAGTAGTAATGACAGGAGGGGCACAGACGTATCATGTGACATTCTGGTTTAGCATAATTTACAATGTCTAACTGAGTTCATAAATAGGACTTCCCAGATGGCAAAACAAGTGTCTCTGTCATTCGCTGTGGAACCTCTGGCATGGCACAACAATTTTTCTGGGGCCTGGGATATTTGGGCAAGTAGCGTT
Organism: Haplochromis burtoni; assembly: GCF_018398535.1. NCBI lineage: Eukaryota > Metazoa > Chordata > Actinopteri > Cichliformes > Cichlidae > Haplochromis > Haplochromis burtoni. Next base: position 250,572 of record NW_024582747.1, read on the forward strand.
TTAGTGAGGTCTGTGACTGATGGAGTACCACAGGGTTTCGTTGTAGGTCCCCTGTACTTTGCCGACCTCAGGAACACGGTGTTGGTTTGCCAGCTGTGGGTGAACAGCGTGCCCTGAGCTCCGTAGGCCGCAGGTTTTTCCATCTCTTGCTCACCACCAAATTATAACCCTTAGCTGTGCACACCCCACCCCCCACCACAACACAACACTCCTACATACACACAGCTGTCTGAGGGAGAGGTGGGAGGTAGCACTGGGAGGTTTTTGGGAGTCCCAGACAGTAAGTATACGCAGAGTGTGAGCGTCACTGTGCGCTATCGTGCAGGTGGCAGCGTTTCAGATGAAAACGTCAGGCCGAATAGGATGAAAAACAAAGTGAACTTAATCGAGTAAAGACATAAATGAAAAGTGGATGAATGAGGCGAAAGACGTGACATACTGCATCTTTTTTTTGCTGTTTTCCAGCCTTTCATATACTTCAAGTCAGACAGCCGTAAACAACACAAACGTGAACACGAGCAACACAGATAATTATGTTTGGATTTATGTTAAATTAAAAAGGACTTCTGCTAAACCCTCTGACTAACTGCTACATTTATTTAAGCATACAGCCTTGGCCCATTAACATTTGGGGGCCATAAAGACCCCACACTAAAAGAAGCCTGCCACAGACGCTTATGTGGCCTGACACACGACTTGGTGGGAAACCTTGACTGCCGAGGATATGCCTCAACCACCAAGGGCTCCTCCACCCTCTCCCCTCCAACCTTGAATACAAACAGCAACTAGTTCTGGTCACAATGCTGAAAACTGCTGGTGTCGACAGTTCCACACCCCACCCCACTGGAATAATATCCTGACATTTAAACAAATAAAAAGCCGCAGTGATCAATTACCAGGCTGGCAGAGAGGGAAGTAAGTGGTTTTGAGAAGGGCTAATTGTGCGTGAATCAGAGGCTATGCACGCTGAGATGAAAAAGACTTTTTGTTAATTAAGGGAGGGGAGAGTTTACGACTGAGCCGTAAGCGATGGGACATCCTGACCAAAGAGGCTGAAATCTAAACCACTGCTGGCTGTCTCCCAGTTACATTTAACTACAAATGCAATTACTTGACAGCTATGTGGTCTAAACTTTTGTTTAGCATTGTTTGGCTTACCTAGCAACAGGTGCAGCTGAGTCTGCATGCACAGAGAGCACAAAGGAATGCTGAATGGCTGTTGCACTTCAGCTATGAGATGGCTTTAATAAGAATACTCAAAATAGATGCAGCAGAGCTCGGGAAAACAACGAATCCTACACTTCCTGTTTCTGCAAGCCAGAATAAGCCTGGTGACATCACTGGGGGTATTTTCTCAGTCTTTTCAGAGAGAAGGAGCTCCTGTCCACAGAGTGAGGAGCATTCCCTCAGCTGTATGAACAGATCTCCATGCGTAAAATCTGTGGAGGCGAACACATATCTTCGATTGGCACCGCTTTAAAAGACAACCTTATAATGCACACTCTTTTTCATTTACTCTGCTCCAAGTAATTTCTCCTTGTCTGATTCCAGTGAGCACTTTTAGTATTTGGCACATGTCACCCAACATGATATCAAGTGTGCACACTCGAAAAAGTTAACGCGGCAATAGGTCTCGGCATAGCTGTCATTTTTTTGAGCCAAGAAAAACTTCCTCTCTCTGGACTACACATCTGTATGTAATTAATCTAGTCCTGAATTTATACATTGCCAGATCTTGATTATGCCCTGTGATCCCATGTACTTCAGCTTTTTAACATGAAAAGCAGTACTGTCATGTACAGAATATATTTAAAAAAAAGTATTACTATCCTATCATTTTGTATAGGATGACTGGCTCTGGTCTAGATGAAAATGCCACCAAATTAGATATTTGTAAGCTTTAAAGCTCAGAGAAATTCATTCTCATGGGGGGAAAAAAAAGGAAAGAAAGATCCTTCAGAGGGAGCAGCACTTGTCAAACCAGCAAACAAAAGGTTAAACTGCAGGCTTCCCCCCTTCGTTCATAAAAAATGAACAGGAGAGCAGGAGAAGAGGGAGAATAAGAGAGCGAAAAACTCACACACGCACACTTACACTTCAAAGCCCTGTCATCTGGCTCTGCGGAGAGCTGGTTTGAATTAAATTTAATTCTCCTCCTCTCTCGTCTTTCCAAGTTCATGGCAAAAAGAGGGGGGTGGGTGGGATGGGGGTGAGAGAGGAAGAGAGAGAGAGAGACGGGGAAAGAGACGGTGCTTCTGGTTTTCATTAGGGCCAATTTTCTTATCTTTTTTCTCTGTGCTTTCTGGAGGCTCAGACTTGATCCCCTGCAAATGCAACGTGGCACAGGCCAGAGGAGGAATGGGAAGGTACTGGCTGCAAGGCACGCATCCCCTCCTCAAGACAGAGAGAGGAAGGAAAAGACCAAAACACACAAGTAATAAGAGTGAAAGAGCAACTGTGTTCACCAGGTGTTTATTTTGGGTTGTAGATGTGTGAGCAAAGAGATATGAAAGGTGTGCATTTGCACATCTGTTGCACTGTGCACATTTTGCACACAATCATGCAAATTTAAATCTGCATGTATTTGTTTGACAATGAGTGCATGCATGCGTGTGTGTGTGCGTGCATTTGTGACAGATCTATGACCTGCGCACAGGTTTGCCCCCGTGGGGCATATAAATTGTCCAATACCTCTGGAGCCTCTGGGAATTAATGGTGACACGACCTGAGGTTCATGAACACCAAGCTCCTATTCTGCCTCACGCAAAGAAGGCTGAATCGCAATCGCATTAACAACCTCAGCATGCACAGGCTGATATGCAAATGCACGTATCTGTGTTCATCACTCCAGGACAAACGCACACAAAACAAGGGCATAAGAAAAGTTGATCCAGATGACAGCAACACTTTTAGTCCAGTGTGCGTTAAGAGTGTAAAATTAAATATTAAATAATTGTAAATGAGAAAAAAAAAGCGTGAACTCTCTTTTCTGAGGCAAATTCTTAATCACAGGAAGCCAGAGTTTGAGTGAAAGTTCCCTTTGGTTCAGTTAACTGTGTTTTCATGATTATATTTTTGGAACTATTCAAGAATTTCTAAAACTTGAAATGAGTGTGCAGGGTTAATTTTTTCCCCTCCTAACGCAAATAAACATGTAAATACAGAGTTACAAAAGTAATAACTTAGTAATTTAAGGTCTTCCTAATGGTCTCTTGTGCTGTTAGTATTGGAGAGCTCTCAGTTATATTCATCTCAACTGTCAACACAGTCATTAACATTTAAAAGGTGATTTAATACAGAGCACGGTTACTAGTCTCTTTTTGTGGTTTTATTTATTTATAAATTCCTGAGAGTAGCACGTCTATGATGGTAGAGGGAATGAGAATGAGGCAGCAGCTACTGACTTCAGTCATAGATTATAAGTAATAGCTGCAGTATGACATACATTACGTGGCTGTCATCAACGCAGATGCAAAGAGCAGGGTAGAAAGAGGAGGATGAGGAGGAGAGAGAAGAATACAAAGGAGAGAGATGGGGAGCGAGAGCACCCTGGGTTCTGGGGTGCATTAAGAAGCTAAGGTGTACTTCCGGGGGATTGCGTGCCTAAAGCCGCGATGAGCCAGTGGCCTGTTGGTTTGATGTGTCGGGCTCGGGCCAGATGGACAGACAGTTGCAAACATGGACTCATCTTCAAAGAGCGCTGGAACCAATCCAGGCCTTCTCCTTTCCAGCTGTGTGAACTAAAAATGTATGAGAGACAGGTACATGTCTGCACCGAGTGCATGCCTGTATCTGTGGAAGCTTATGTATAGTTATAGGAGCGCGCCTAACGGGAATCAGATGGGATAAGGGTGAGCACCATAAGTTCTTAACAGCTACCAACAGGTAATTTGTTACACACTGTACTTCATACTCCAAGGCTATGACAGGAAGAGTTAGACTGCAGTGAGTGACATCACTGTCTTACCTGAATGCAGCTAGATACTCTGCATCCCCCATAGGAGGGTCCAGTCCCCCAGTAAAGGCCATGTTCACGTTAAAACCTTCACCTGCTCCACTGCCCACCTAGGAAGCACAAACACACGTGACTGGGTTTGTTATGTGTGGGCTGACCGAAGGCTGGGTCTGAAAGGTTTATTAAAAGCATTCGTCGTCTTTACCTCATCGGGTGCGCCACTTCCCGGGAAGAAATTCCCATCATCGTAACGATGCAGGGACAGGTAAAGGACACTGGGGTCAGCGTAGAAGGCCTGCTGGGTGCCATTGCCATGGTGGACATCCTGGAAAGATTATAATGGGCATATTGTTATTAAAAAATAAGCATATAATAATATTTTCAGTGTAATTATCCTTTAAATCTCTTCGGTCAAAGAAAAACCAAATACCAGGGGCACATAGAGACTGCCTCGTCATTAAGATGGATTATGATGAATAGGTTTGAGGAAATTAATGAGATTCACAGAAACGGGACCATCAAGCTCTGCACCTCCACTTGGACCAGCTGACTGATGCAGAGAGAGAGTCCTATACTGCCAGACTATATCATCTCCTTCCAGCCTGTTGCGATGTCACAAAAGGATTCAGCGTGATTCAGTAAAACACTCGACTTCAACAGCTGCTCACTTTTGCCAAAAGCGTCAGTTATAAATGACTTCATTGTCTATGTCTATGAATGCTACAGTACACAATTTCTAAAAATGTCCCGGCGGCTGGAGGCGAGTGCCATGACAATGAGCCTGCACTCAGCGTCCCCCTGTGACAGACAGAGAGGAAATTAAAAGGCCCTTCAAAGGCTTTGGGGAATGGCCGTGACCAGCCAGGGATGCCACTGAACAGCACCGCTCCTGGACACGACAAAGGCTCCGTCATACCTTCTTATAAATTTTATTTTTTTCTCTGTGAAGAAAAAAGGGATAATATCTGACCCAAATAGCCAGACAAGAGGTCAGTTTGCGGCTGCTCTGTTCATAGCCCGTCGCAATTTAAAAACAAGTGGAACAGATAACATAATGAGGATTTTTATATTTTTACTGCCTCATAAATCTAGCAGCTATTTTCTTTTCTTTGTTAATAGAAGTTAGTGAGACGTTTGTGCCTTTGTCAGCTGACAGTCTCTTTCTTTCACACTTTATGGTGTAAAAAATTATTTTAAAGTAGTTATGCAGAAGGGATTATTCTGGGATGCAACACGAGCATAAAGAGAAACAAAGAGTAGCTAGCCCACGTTATCAGTTTCTCTCTCAACTCTTTGTCCTTCAAGTGAGAGCAGACGTCTACCATGCAAGAACCTTGAGCCACATTGTGTCTAATATTGTACCTGTGCATACAGGTATGCTGTCATGTAACAAACATCCCACTGAGAAACTCACCCAGTCTACGATGAGGATTTTACTGACATTGAGCCTCTGCTGCAGGAGCTTGGCTGCTATGGCGACTGAGTTAAAATAACAGAAACCCCTGAGGATTGAACAAAAAATAAAAAATAAAAAAAAGAGAAGAAGACAGCAACAAAATGATGACATTTTAAATTTTATACTCATGCTTAAGCAATATTATTTGCATCATGCAGTAAGTGCTGTATAAAAAGTACAGAAACACTAAAGTAAGAGGAAAACAGCTTTGTAAGATGAGGTGTGGATTACTTACATAGGTGTGCTCTCCTCAGCGTGGTGTCCAGGGGGTCGAACGATAGCGAAGCCATTCTGTCGGCAAAAACAGATCACAGATGACACGCCTGCTCACTTCATTTAAAAGACTAGTAAAAAATAGTTTCACAAATCCACTGCTGCATGCAAAAACCCACACATGGAAATCCATAAAGACTGCGCTTGGACAGTTTCTTAATTGCTTATTTAACGTGGGGGCTTGGGATAGTGGGCCTACACAGGCTGAATTAGCCCCTCGTGTGGTCCCCTGGACAGGTGTCCAATCCATCACAGGGCTAACACAGAGTGACGCATAACCACACACTCTCACATTCATACTTAAAGCCAACTCATCACAAATGAACCTAAAAAGCATGCTAACACAACTGGACTATAACAACGAACACATTATTTTCCCAGCATCGCTATTTACCCCGTAAGGACGAGTAATGTGTCGATGAACAGAAAGAACACAAATACATTCAGAAGTATTAAAATCTATTTCTGTATTCTAAAGAATACAGATGTTAGCTTCTCCCACTGAAAGTGCATGCGTGTCCTCACGGGAACAATGAGTCTGTTAAGGCGAGCTTTGTCAAGGCAGGACTCCAAGCAATTGTTTTTGGAGGGTCCCAGCGCAATGTGGGGACATTAGATAGATGTTTGAGCTTATGTAGAGCGATTGCAAACTGGACTAATGATGTTGAGTCAGCTGCAGCGGATTAGCAGCCAGCCGGAAGATTACTGTAGCGACAACTGCCTCTACTGGTTTCCCCACACACGGTTAAAGAACTCTGTACGGTACCATATGTATGTGAGCGAGTGAAGTTTCTCTATACAAAGAAAAAAGTAATTAAATTAAAACAGACGTGGGGGGAAACAGAAAGTAGCAGCCGCAGAGACAGAAGAGTGTGTGTGTGTGTGTGTGTGTGTGTGTGTGTGTGTGTGTGTGTGTGTGTGTGTGTGTGAGAGAGAGAGAGAGAGGGAGTGTGAATGTGTGCCTTAAGTAGATTTATGGCTTTCTGTGGAGTTCATAGAGTTGTTGGTGCAGGTGGAATTTGGTCATTTGGCCATGAAGGATCCTCGGAGAACCGTCTGCATGTGTGTAAGCATGCGTGCGTGTGTGTGTGTAGGTGTGTGTGTGTGTGTGTGTGCATGTGTATACAAGCATTAATTTGAGGGTAAGTCAATACCAGCAACCTTTAAGCAGGAAATCACTCAAACTAAACTGTGTTGTTGTTACTTGTGCAAAGTGATGCACAATCACTCATGCCCACTCAACATGATGGCAGGATGCTAGCAACCCCACCCAAAACTCAGCTGGGTATCAGCATGGTGTGCTACTGTTTCTTGCTGAAGAACGTCACGAGATAGTGTGCTATACTGGTGCAAAGCTAACGCTAACCTGGTCTGCAGGTGGCTTTGGTGCAACACTTCTAAAGGGGGCCTATTAATGGGGAGTGCTGGCGCTTGCGGTGCGTGTGCACCGGGTCTCCCTGCTGGGTTCAAACAGCAAGCCGCCACCGCCACAGACGCACGAGTCTGGCTGGGATGGGGAGAGGCGTGATGGGGTGGGGATGTCTGTCTGGGAGGTGCGAAAGTTGGTTCTGGAACTTTTTCCTTGTTTTTTTTTTTTTTTTTTTTTAAGGTGTCTGGAAGTACGGCCGGATAGCACATTACTAGAGGTGACCTGATATAGTGCTCTCTTTGCGCTGGGCCTTGTTCTGTCTGTAAGCCTATGTGACTGGAACTCAGGTGGAAAATCGACTAGAGCAGTAAGACCTTAACAAGGATATTAAAATCAAACCCCTCGAAGTTGGAGGGGACCAATTATACTGCAGAGTCCATTTGAGTTACATAGCATTTAAAGGTTAACGCACATTTACCCGCTCCTAAAGGCCACAAGTGCTCCAATGCCTAAAAATACACTGCAGCCCTGCAAACAGCCATGACTAATCGAACTCCACGGAGCATCCAAACCAACCTTCAGTTCTCCCGATGCTACTTTGAAGACGAGCTCCACCACAGAGCCAACAGCCAGACGCGCTGCGCTGGATGAATGGACTTCATTCCAAATGGTGTCGCTGTCCACCTGCCAACACACACAAACACACATGAGGCCTTGTATTGTTTAAATAACATTTTCAAACGGAGCCAAAATATGCAACTTCATACTGTTTTCCACTTATCTATTTTTTTGCTGGTGTTACTGACAGCACTTGAGTGGGGCAGAAGTCGTAAAACTGAGCACATTTGAAATCATTTAGCTTGTGTCATTTCACAGCATCAAAGTTACTCTTTGAAAGTTTGTCTGCAGCGGTGCAAGAAGGGCTGGAAAATTTATTCACTGTGAGGAAAACAATAGAGAGAAACACTACGAGACGTAAAATTGTGTATAATACAACAGACTTTCTAAAAATCCCTTTGATCCGTAAGGATATGACACTGTAACTCCGCACTCCAGAGACCAATCAAAGACTTAAGTATAATATGATGAAAACACAAAAGCCTTAATTAATAACAGGTTAAGCAGCAAATTTATAGTAAGTTGTCAGTTTATACGTCAGTTTTAAGGTTAAACCATATAGAGGGGTTTTCAGGCAAACAACACTCATTACATTTACAGATATTTAGAGATATTCCACAATTTATCCACCTTAAAATATTACACGACGAAAAAAAAACCTCTAAAAGGCCGATTAAAAAAAATATTTTTTTTTGGTATAGAACATGAGTTTTTTTTTTTTTTTTTTAAATGACTAAAATGTGCGTGTGTGTGTGATCATATCTTTGTGGGGACCAAGAAAGGGACGTTTACTATACGTGTGAGGACCAAAATCCTGGTTCCTGCAAGTCTGAAGGCATTTCTGAGACTCAAAATGTGGCTTTAGTGACAGGGTTACAATAGGGTTATAGTTAGGTATAGGGTAAGGGTTAGGCATTCATATATCATGGTTAGGGGTAGGGTGAGGGGATAGGGAAAGCTTTATGTCAATTAGATATACCCATAAGATATGAATACCCAACGTGTGTGTGTTTGAGCATGCTTAGACACGGGGCAACTATTCAGTGGTCAAGCCTGATTAATGCAGAAGCACGGGCAGCGCCCCCCCCCAGCCCAAATCACTACAGTACCTACACACACATGCATACAAGCCCAACAGACCACAATAGTCTGTGTGATTGATTGTACGCAGAGGGCCACGCACAGGATAATATACACACCCTCCATCAGGCATGGCAGATACTGCAGGCAGATGGAGCACACGATAAACACAGAGAGAAGAAGCTGGCTGAGGAAAAGAAGAAAGTGAAGGCCTGTGTGTCAGTGTGTTTTGAACCGTGCACACATGTGCAGAGCGGCCGACGCCAGAGCTCTAAGCGAGGCTTTCCTGATGTAAACCTGGGGGTCTTTGAATATGTTAACTTTAACCTGCCAGTCGCTCGCCCTTTCATCCACGCCGCTGGCCTTTCAGTCAGTCAACTGACCGAGTGGAACATTAACCTTAGCCACCCAGTCAGATCCTCGGTCCTTCAACCAGTCAGCGAGCCGAGCGAGTCGACAGCCTTTCAGGCAGCCGCCCCCCCTTTTCCTCCGGTCTCCAGTGACGAAACTGATCAAGGCCGGATGATTACTCCATAATAACATCCACAGAGAAGAAAAGGGGCTCTTTTAAAGTTGCGCCAAGAAAGAATTTGTCATGAAATGAAACTGTGGAGCGCTCAACATACACTAAAGATACTAAAAAAAGGGGGGAGTGAGGAAGTATGGAGTGCATTGTTGATGAGTGACTAATGGAACCCAATGTGAAGAGAGGGGAACGCGGTGTAAGTGGATGACAGTATGTAGTAGCCGAGTCAATGACTGAGCGAGCGAGCAAATCAAGAGTCAAGTGAGTGAGTGAATGGGAAACTGAATCATATATACAAGTCAGGTTAATGAGCGCAAACAGATGCTGCTCTGAAGCAGCGCGAGTGCTTTATTATTTCCCATGTTGATGTTTAGTTTTGCCTCGAGCCTGGAGGGGGACACAAGCTCGTCGGGGGAAAGTGAAAGGGAAGTGGTGTGTGTGTGTGTGTGTGTGCATGTGCGTGTGTGTGAGTGGGAGTGAGTGTATGTGTTAGAGGCAGAAAATAGCGGGAACGTGCTGGTATGACAGAATGATGGTTCTCCACAGGCTGACAGCTTAATTTGAACCCCCTTCCTCTGCAAGCGAGTGAGTGTGTGTATGTAAGACTTGTATGTGTGTGTATGACAGGAAAACAACAATTTAGTCCCATTTGGCATTATAAAGAGCAGAACAGAGCAACGCAGAACTCCGGCTTTTCTTGTTCAGCAGCAGGAGTGGCGGCCCCAAAGGAGGCAAGAAGAGGAGAAAGGAAACAGAGGTATGAGGAGATGAGGAACGATGTAGAGAGATCAAGTATGTGGCAAGGTAGGCATGATGTAGCCTTTCAAATGCTCAATATTGTGAAGACAACAACAAAAAAAGCATGGAAACACACATGCACACACACACACACACACACACACAAACAGGTGCACAACTGTTCCAATGTATCAGTTTTCAGATACATTATCACTTCCAACTTGAAGCAGCCATCGAAATCATTGCCTTAGCACACAAGAATCCCCAAACACAAACTATGCAATGCACACAAACAAAGTCATACCCCCTGCCCCACACACACACACACACGCACACACACACACACACACACACACACGCACGCACACACAGCTCGTAACATCTGGTTACAATTACTAACACGGCGGAAAGGCGAGCAACAGCTTTTGTTGCCTCTGGTCCTTGAGGGGTGGTGTTTGTGTGTGTTTGTGTGCATCTGCGTGCTAGTGTGTCAAGGCTGTGTGTGTTTGTTTGGTGCAAAGAGAACAAATGGGACCATTATTTAGGCAGGGGGCAGAATGAGTGGGCGAAGGAGACACTTATTATACTGCTATTTGATAAGGCTGAAACTATGCTTATTTGCTTCGTTCCAGAGTCTGATGGAGTTGTGCCAGATGGGTATTGATTAGACTAACAGTGTTGTAAAAACACAAGTGTCTATTACAACAATTTTCCACTGAATAAACCAGTATGACTAACAATGGCCTTTTCCAAGAAATATCAAGAGCGCAAATTACAAATACTTAATTAGACAGTGAATATTTGGAAGATGACTTAAGCATGAATTAACAAACAGAGTAAGTGACTTACCCCTATGCCTCCACACGGCAACCTCACAAACATGGGATTTACTGAACCTGAAGAGAAAGAAATGAAGTGAAGAATTAGAAAGAGAGAAAGCAAAAGTGAAAGGTTACTAAGGGAAGAGGTTGCACTGCAGACTCACAGACACCCTTAAAACCAACTATTTGACTTTGTGACCTTATCTAACAGCAATAGTACACAAGGGCATGCTTTAATTAGGTGAGGTGAAGAAAAAAAAGTATCTGCTTGACCTCTCAATCAAGCCTTCTTCAGGAAAAAAAATCTAGATTTGGCCAGAGAGGGGTCAGTTTGTCACTGAAGAAGAAAATCAATAAACTGACGTAGTTACTGAACCCGAGTCAACTCTTTTCAAATGTGTGCTTACACTTTTAATTTCCTTTCAAACAAAACAACAGCTTACTTTATTATTTGTAATTTCTTTTGAAATTAAATCTGACTGCTTAACATAATCCTAATCCAGAGTTAAACACTACACCACTAACAGATATTTAATATAGTGTGAATACTTTAATTCCTGATTAGTCGCCACCTTTGTGGTTTATTCCTTTACTCCAGCTCTTACTGTAGGCTATCCCACTTGTACGCTGAAGCTCACACAGGAGTATCTGGTAAGACTCCTGTGTGAGCAGTAATAATAAGAGGAATTTATGCCTCCACTGAATGAAAGCCAAGATCGCCACTGGGGCTCGCCCCTTTGATTTTTTCACATAATGCAGACTACTTCACTACACCTGCACTTTAAGGCCAGACATAAGTGACTAAGCAGCCTGCGAGACTTTTAGTTTAGCAGCTCTAGTTGGTCCTTGTCTTATCGTAACACCTCTGAGGACTTCATTAGAAGGACCTTTAGTTATGATACGATTTAAGCATTAGAACAGATTCCTTTAAACGGACCCTGCAGAGTCAGGCGGTCAACTTCAGACTTGTGAATAAATGCATGAAACTCTACAATTCTCAAAAACCTAGTAAGTCTTAAAGCATCCACAATTTTTTTAGACTAAACTAATGAGTAATCTAGTCTAGGAGGTGAAGCACTGCACGCTTGGAAAAAGTGTGTTTGTGAATGTGTGTGAGGAAGCACGTCTTACTGTCTAGTTTCTGCCGCAGCGGGTTAGTTCCATATAGCATGACGTGGGCTTCAGAGTGGACTGTTTGCAACTCCTCCAATGAGGCCTTCCTACCACGGATACACTGAAAACAGAGAGGAAAAAAAAGATACACAACTTCTGATTAGCTTTTCATGCTCCGCATTTAAACTGCCTGCAAAAACAGGAGAGGAGAGCAGAGTTCTGCAGAAGTTTTATCATATTGTTAGCCCGAAGAAATAATATACAGGGCGTCCCAGTGTTGTCACTGAGTCAGTTTAATATTAGATCATATTCGAAACTTCAATGTGAGAGTTTTCACCTATAAGGACAAACGTTAAAAGAAGTGCATTAACACTGCCTCCTTCTGGCTACGACAACAACCTGCAATCAAGTGGTAAAACATCACTGTCAGGGGAAAATAACACAAACACTAATATATGAAACAACTTCCAATGACACAACAACAAATGTGCTGGTTTTTTTCTGTTTTTTAAATTTGGGCAGGTGTGGTGGGTAGTTTGATTCCTGGCCTGCTCCATAAGTGTTCTTAGATGAGATACTGAACCCTGAATTGTCCCAGTGCACCTGACTATTTTAGAGGGTGTGTGTGCGACAGACAAGTGCATTATGAATGTGAGGGAAAACATATGAGCGTAGCTTCTAGTGTAAAGCGTTTAGCATCAATCAAACAGGAGACGACTGCATAAACGTCAGTGAAGTTAACATTTGCTTTCTCAACGTTTCCAAAGACTGACAACGATTCTTATTGTTTGCCTCTGAAAGCTCATGTACATTTTCTAATTGTCCTTCAATAATAACACAAGTCTAACTTTGTCTTTACCTCACAGTGCGCCCTGAGGCCTGTTTCCTGCAGTCGGGACCAGATGCTCTGAATGCGGCCAGCGTGCTCTGGATGACTCGTTGTGCTACCACATATGCACTGGTGCTTCTGCATCAAAGACTCATACACAAGACCTGGGAAATTCACACACCACCACGCACAAACATATGGGTGATTATGCACCACTGACAACAAGGATAGAAACAGCTGTCACGATGACATTTTACGGTCACACCATAAGACGTGGTGTGATTATCATCTATTGCACCTGCTTCTTCTAAAGCAACAGGTTATCATTGTGCAATAAGCAAAAACCCTGTTTAGGATGTTTAAACACTGCACACAGCTACTCACTCTCTGCATTGTGTTTGATTACTGTGGTGCTCATGACAATAAAAAGCATCACTGCTGTGTGTGTGTGTATGTGCAAAGAAATAATTATGTAACTCAGCAGACCTGTAGTGAATCGAGGTTTGGCTGGCGGCTCCTGCACGACCATGGGGAAGGAGGAAGAGGCTGGCGATGACTGAGCTCTCGACAGAGGCCGGTGGCCAGCAAAATTGGCCGAAAGCCCGGCTGCTTCCATCGAGGCTTGGTAATTCCTCAACTGGTGGATCCGCTGCTGCTCTAAGAGCAGAGCCTGCTGCTCACAAACACAGACAGTGCAATATTCAACAGAAAGCTGGGCTGCAATATGTGTTTCCCACCAGAAGATGGCACCAAATACCAACATCTTCCTACTTGCTATAGCGCCCAGTTTAATCAGCTTCCATAAAGAGATTCTGTTGCAAAGAACCAAACTACATTTGGTTGTTGAAGCAACATTTTCTAGCTGACATAGTGCCAAACATGAGTGTTTCACATTAAGGCGTGATAATTATTTTAAACTGCTTACAGAAAAGTTATTATGTAACTATTTATGTAATTGTTTTCAAAATGATCTGTAAGCACCTGAGTGGAATATTTCAGTGCTCGCTAAGCAGTCGTGTTTTCCTGCTCTGATGGGTGTGTCTGTCTACACTATGGGCGCCATGGCGACAGTGAGAGGAGTGTCTGATTGAATTTGGCTGAGCGGACAGCAGGGATGTGGCCAAAGAGAGACTGCGATGTACAAATTCACGTGTAACAGAGAGATTTGTTGCTGCTAACAGCTTTTACATAAAATACTTGCACGTGTATGCCCGCATGAAGTTGTGCTACGGACTAATTTCGAGGATATTTATACACATATTATACTGGAAGCGGGTTGGGTAGTCAGTCCAGTCGGGAGGAAAGGCAGATCAAACAAATGTGGAGTGTAATGTTTCAGTCACAAGAAGCTCCATCTGTCACTGCTATCAGTGTGTTGTTCAGCCCAGCTACAACCACTTACTGATTACTGTAATACAAAAAGAATCCTCCATACTGTGTAATCGCTGCCAGTTTGAATCATCATGCACATATATGAAGACATTATGTCAAACATATGAATCTGACACTGCTTTTAGAGTCATGCAAAAGAAGAAACTTTCTGCCTTTTTATAAATGCCAGATTAAACTTGTGGAATTTGAATTTGAATTTCATGCCCAGTCCGCCTTTTCCACTCCAACTAGTCCCCGCCATTCGTGCTTACCTGTCTGAACAGGAAGTCCTGCTCAGCCTGCCTCTCTCTTTGCTCCCTCTCTTCTTGCTCCTGGGGATCCGGAGGCTCCTGCTTGATGACCACCCCACGTAGCAACCCCGTCTCTTGCCCAGAGGTAGGAGAGGAGGACGATGATGACGAGGAGAGCGCCTGGTGCTCCCTAAGCTCCTCCTCCGTCTCTTCTGGGTGACTCTGGTGTTGCCTGCCTGGTCCTGAGGCACCCGGGCCTGCAGCTGAGGCCTGATCGCCGGGCTTGGACATTATCTAGAGGGCAAAAAGACACGGCCAGGTCAAACTTTTGACGCAGTGGTTTGACGGTGTTATGCATGTTTTTAGAGGGAAAACTGGAACACTTTGGACATAAAAAAAATATTCACATAACATTCGGCCAAGATTAGGGAGTCAACTGATGATGTTAGGAGCCAGTAACAGAAAGACGTTCCAGAAAACAGAAAAAAGACAGAACCGAGAGTTTCAAAAGCATGAAGGGAGGAAAGCACTAAGGAAACATCAGGGACAACATGCCCCAATTTAAAACTACACTTTGGATGTTTTTCATTCCAAAAATAACTGACTAATCAGTCCGCGTACAAAGATAATGAAAACAACCTTAGATAAACCCACCAAAAGCTAACATTAGCCGGGGCTTTTGACTTTTTGCACACACAGAAATAAACCACATCTGTACTCTGGATTCTGATAGGCTAGTTATTTGTTTTCAAACTAATGATATAATCTCCTGAGACTACGGATGAATTTTACTGCTAAGTTCGTCGTGTCTGAACCTGTAAGAGAAAAGAAAAAGCGAGGAAAGAGAGTGGAAGCAGCGCAGAGGGGGGATTGTAATAATCTTGTTTTGGCAGCTGCCCTCGTCCCTGTCGTCACAGACCTCAACCTTGATGTGCAGGTCATGATTGGACAGGACCACTGTTTGTGCCTGGAACACACACACACGGCTGGCATATTGCCCAGGGAACAGTCCATTGACGTCAGAGAGAGCAGGCTCTTGCCTCATCCCAGTCCCTCTTCTCCAAACAAACTCAAAACACTCCTGCCACACTGACTCTCTTCCTTTCTCTCTCAATTTGTTCTCTTTCCCTCTGTCTAACCCTTCTTCTTTTACAGAGGAAATAGTGGCTGGGACATGAACCATAAGGGGGACAGACACTAAATAACCCTGTTAAATCAGCTGGAAGAGGGAGAGGAGAGACGGGGTGGTGGAAACACTTGATACACTCGGACTCTGTGCGTTTATTTCTCTCCCCTAAGCACACCGCTGTACCGCCATAGCTATCGGGGGTAATTAATGGCACACAGCAAGCTCAGGTTGGAACCATTTCAAGATTCTTTCATTCATTTCTTTCTTTCTGCTGCAGAAAAAA
The DNA here is from genome assembly GCF_018398535.1 of Haplochromis burtoni. NCBI lineage: Eukaryota > Metazoa > Chordata > Actinopteri > Cichliformes > Cichlidae > Haplochromis > Haplochromis burtoni. The sequence goes on from NW_024582747.1 coordinate 266,384, forward strand.
GCCAAAAGTTTTCAGGAAGACCCCTTTTTCCTGCTGACTTGACTGATAGATGCAAATAGGGAAGGGAAGGAAGACTGCAGATGAGTCAAGAGGTGGATATCCAAGGGTGAAAAGGGTAAATGAAATAACTCCTGCCAACAGGATATTTCTACATAATAGTTAGCACCACTTTTAAGAGTCAAATGGTAGGCGTTACATGCATCACTGGAAACATATTCGTCCCACGCTGCTAACTTTAGTCGCGTATTTTCCCACGTCAAACAGAAATATAGCAGATATTAAAACCAGCTCGCAGCAATCAATATTTCTTGGGGATAATGTTAAATTCCTCATTAAGTCTGATCTTTATGAGGCAAAAACAAAACAAAGGCAATGAGTAACTACGGAGTCCGCTGGGGATACTTCTCCAATGACTTCCATGGTGCAATGATATTAGGCAACATTAAAAAGCAGGAAATGAATAGACACCTAAAATAGCACTGTCATAATCGTGCTTTGCGGTTAATGCAGGAGCTATAATTACAGTCACAAATATCAGGATAACAAGTCACACACACGGCAGTCAGACACGGACGGCAGGAGAACAACTACACCATTCAGTAGCTCGAGGTTTTATTCATTAATCTACTTCTGTGCATGACTTTGGTAAAATAATACACAGCACTATAGTAACGCTCAGCGATCATCACACGCCAAAGCATTTTCTTGTTGTGGTCTAAAGCTTAAAGTCTAGCTCTTCAGGTGTTCAGGTGATATTTTGAGTAATGGACTCGGGTTACATTTCTTGCTGAAAAAGGGCAGATCGTTAAAGTTAAAGGTGCCATTACAGCTTTTTAAAGCTACGCAGAATGGCTCCAGTTAACTAAACAACCACCATCCTTTTTCTGTCCTGCGTCTTTTAACAACTTCATGCAGTCACTGAACTCCTGCCTCTTCTGAAAACCTCACTGGACGCCTTTTATTTAATCCTGTGTGATAATTCCACTGCTATATGAAGAGGAAATCATCAGGTAAGGGATTGCTTGAAAGTCTCTCCGAGGCCCGTCATGGACACCACACACACAAATACACAATTGTCATCCCTTCAAGCCACACAGGAGAAAATAGGCTGCGAGTAACCACGCCAACCCAGGGAAATAAAGCAAACTGTACAAAGACCTCAACGTTCCAGCAGCTTTAAATCCAGTATCTGTTTCCCATGAGGCAAGTCGGGAAACCAGTAAGCTACAATTAGACCCTAATAATAATAAAAATGAACTGACTTAATTGGAAGACTTATGTAGCAGAACTCAACGCAAAATTACACAGAACATTATAGCTCATTTTAATTGCCGACAAATAACCTAATGGGATTTACAGAAATTGCCACAAGCTTTGGTGACTTTACACTTGTTCATTTTTATGCATATATGTTGTTCTGGGTGTACCGCAAACTTTGGCTGCTGATTGTTAGTGATTAGTGGGCAGCTCCTCACCTCATCCTCTGTGCAACGCAAACCATTTTAGTTCCAGTCTCCCTCAGCGCCTCCTTCTAATATGCATGCTTTGTCCGTCTCTTCCTCTTACTAGTGTATAAATCTTTATGTGGGGAAAAACTCTTTCTGCAGATACATGTTCAAGCCTGATCCCCAACCTGAAATATTGAGGTGACATCCACAACAAGAAAGATTACAGGAGGATGTTTCTGGTAAGTATGACACTCACTGCTTGCTTTTTATGTGATAAAACTATTGATTTAGTATCTTAATCATATATAAACAATGGGGGTTTTTTTTGTAAGTTTGCTTACTTACAAATAAACAAACTGTCTTGTATTTTGTGGCAGTTTCGGTTTAATGGAGAGAGACAGAATAAAAGTCACTCAGTGATCCTCTGCAACCCAGCCAGGATTCTAGATCCCACAGACTAGGGGTTAGGGATACAACCAGTCAATTAAAGATACGCCAGAGCTCATCTTGTTATGTATATAAAGTACACCTGTTTATTCCAACCTCTCCACCATCATGTCAAGACCAAAAAGTTGTCCAAAATTGTCGAATGGACAACAAAAGCATCAGTAAGAAGCTTGGTGAGGAGGTGAAACTGAAGAAAACTAAAATGACCAACAGTCACCCTCAGTCTGGAGCTCCATGCAAGAGCTTACAAGGGGATGATCATGAGAAAAGGTGGTGAATAAGCCCAAAACTATTAAGACAGTTGGGCCCACAGTCACCAAGAACACCACCACTGGTAATCTTTCAGCAGCTACAAGGTCCCCCTGCTCAAGAAGGCACACACACAGGCTGGTCTTAGGTTTCCCCGTGAACATCTCAGTGACTCAGAAAAGGCCTGGGTGTTGGACGAAACCATGTTTACTGGGAGGAAAATGCTGAGTATGACCCACAGAACACCAACCCCACTGACAAGCAAAGACATCTAAAGGATTTAAAGTTTCTGTGAAGAGGAGAGGACCAAAATCTCTCCTGAGGGGTGTGCAAACCTGGTGAGCAACTATAAGAAACATCTGTTTCTCTCCATTAAAATAAAACTACCATTAAAATTAGAGACTGTTAATTTCTTTGCACGAGAGCAAATGCACAAATTCAGCAGGGAGTCAAATAACTTTCCCCTATTGTGCATGGATATATATATTTTGGGGGGCTGCTATGCCTTGAGTAGATGAATGCACGTCCATGATAAGCTGACAAAGCCTCAGATTTTCGATCACATTGATTACTTGTACAAATATTTACCTGATTATTTGAACCTTTGGGCACATTTAATGCAGCCATGTGACACAGTATATGAAATTATGAATTTCAGCCACATAAATTATGACTGCATCATAGAGCAACTTCACACATAAGCTTGCACATACGCACACTCTTCAACAATGAAGCAGTGAGTCATATTTCCTGTGTGACCATATATGGAAGATGCTTCCTCTAGTGCACAGTTGCCAGGGTGACAGTGAGAAGCAGGGACACATGAACACAGAAAGAAAAAAAAAAACTAGCTAAAAGACTTGCTAATTGCAGGCTGAATCATCCAGCGCTTGGAGAAAAGAAAATAGGACTCACAAACATTAACCAAGTCAGTGTCATGTAGATAGACAAACACTCACACACACAGTATATGGACAGACATACAGCTGCCTGCAATACCGCAGCTGTTCAGAGTTACTTTTGATACTGCGCACAGACATGTGTTGAAATACCTTGTTGATGATGTGCTGCTGCTGCTGCTGTTGGAACAGTTGTTTGTGCTTCTCCAGGAACTGCTGGTGCTGCTGCTGGACCACCAGGTGCTGCAGGGCCTGTGTCTGTCCGCACTGCTGCTGGGGCAGAGGCGCCGACTGCGTTCTCCCCAGGGGACGGTGGCTGCGCATGAGCTTGGAGACGGAGGACGATGGCAGCGGTAGGCCACCCAGCCCAACTACAGAAAACACAGAGCGGTTGCAGGAAATGATCTCAAGCATTTTTTTCCAAAAGCTGTGTCTTATTTCTGTAGCTCCACTCATCATTCACACATATTTTCGGTGATAATTTTAGGTGATTTTATTTCATCTACTTAAAAGAAACTGGAGGCTTTACAACTGGAACCACAGGGGCCCCTCTCATATGACGGATGGAAACCGTTACTCAGGAATACCGGCTGCACATTTTAGCTGCAATGCAGTGCAGGTCCTGCTTTTTTCTAGCTGAAGTGATATTTTAAAATAAGATGATGTCAGACAAGTTTGCCACATTTGTCTCCACTTATAAATTTCAGTAGCTTGGTTCAAGCAGCCCCTGCAATATAAACAGTAAAATCGATCATGCATTAAATGTACTGTAAGCGACAGAGTTTCACTCCTCAGGCTGAATCACATCTGAGCAATCAAAAGGCCAAAAAAGGATTGATTTTGGCAAAATGTATCCTTTGTCAGCTATTTAGGTCTTTATTAGTGTTTTTAATTCATCTCCATTCATAAACAATGAGCAGCAGAAGGAAGAGGAAGTCTTGGTCCTGATATATGCCAGCTTCATGGGAAGCTTTCCAAAAAAGATCGGCCTTCATCTTTAGAGGCCAGATTCAGCAGACAATAGCCAATGAGATCACAGATTGCAGCAGTACAGAATGAACTGTGAGGTCATTGTCCGAATCCACGACAAATAATCTCAAACAAAAATCGTATTTATTTTATTCCTTAAAAATCGTTGACGTTTTTTCCTCCAGTGATGCTCTCAAAACTATAAGCTGCCCGAATCATTAGAACCTTGAATTGTGTGTATGTAATCTTTCCAGTAATTATTTTGGCACACCTTGAAACATAATACTGTTATTGCTAAAGCTTAGAGAAGAAACAGCAAAATATTTGGGCTGTAGATTCTTTCGGTGGACCACACAGTATCAATAATTCAGACCTCACCCACTGTTTGAAAGAGAGAAAAAGAAAAATCCTGCAAATGTTGCAGTGAAAACTGACCCACTGGACTGTGGCTTGGATCCAGCAGTACCATGTGTTGGAGGAGGGGGTTGTGACCCGCCGTGCCCCCTCCTGGGCCCTCCCTGTCCAGTGCTGAAGATGCCAAGTAGGAGGGCAGGTGGGAGGGCAGGAAAGGAGGGGTCAGTGGAATGCCCTGCTGCAATGCAGGCAATGCCAGATGACTCTCGCCATCTTGGTGTCCCGATACCACCTACAAAGACACACAGGCAGGGAGAGGGAGAAAGAGATGTTAAGGTGGGGAAAGAAGGAAAGAATGAAGGCAATGACAAGACTGACGAGTTCAAATCCAGTTAGAGACTCTGTAATATCCATTGTATTTCTAAGGAAACTAACCAATGAACCTTCTCCACAGTGATGAGAATAATTACAGTACAACGATTCGCTATAACTAATGTCATATCTAAAAGTTTGATTCTGTGGTATTTTAAATGGACTCACAGTGCTAGCAGGTCCTGTGGCTGGCAGGCCCAGGGTGATGTTGGGCAGAGAGGGAGAGGTGTAGAGAGAGAGCTGGCTAACTGACCCTTCCCGTGTTGCCAGCCTCTGGAGCAGCGAGGTCTGCAGACACATTCACATTGACATAAATACAGTGCAGATCCAAGAAAACAGTGCTGTGTACAGTGCAAGACTTTTGCATCTCTCTCACACATACAAATGCACACACAGCCATGGATATTAGATTCATTTAAATCTATTTACCACAATATGTAACCACAGCTATGGCATGAATAATCCAAATATAACATTAACCTAAAATCAAAACTTCCCCCGAAAATTAAAATTGACTTGCTTTATGAAGACTTAAATGATGACACTGATTAAACAGATGCGGGTATCTCTGCAGGTGAAGAATGAAGCCAAAGCTTAACAGCCAAAAACTGCAGTTCCTCAAACTGCCACTTGAGGCTGGCATCAAATGCACGTGAGTCCACAGAGAATAACAGAATAGCAGAAATAAACATGTTTACATCCTGGCACCAACTCTTTTGGTCTTCCTACTTACTTTCCCCATTATGTCAACTGTATGGAGCTTTTTATACCTCACCTAACACCACAGGGTCAGGCTGTGGTCCAGGCTCTTTTACACAGAGTTCGGTCATGAAAGGGTTACAGACCCAAAGAGACAGAAGCAACACGGTTAACTTCAGAGTATACCTAACCTAGCTGGCTGAAGGCCACTGATGAATACCTGATGATTTTGGAGCTGAAGAGCCCATGCAAGACTTTTGAAAGTACCCCTCGTGTCTCTTTGGATGTAAAACATGGTTTTTATCCACTCGTGCGGCTCGTTATAAAATGTGAGATCACTTAAAAATTGCAGAATGTTTAAAAAAAATGTCGATGGGATTCCAGGAATCACATTCGGAGACTCCAACTGTCTCAAGATGTGCAGAGTTCACCATTTTTGCACCTGAGAAAGTTTGTGATGCGGGTTATTTGTCCTTGAGTTTTCTGTGTAGCCTGTATGACTCACACATTATGACTGTATTATCTAGGACTGATTCCTGGAGTACTATAAATAACACCGTTTTGTGTGATTACTCTATGAATTTAGCTCTCGGTCTCATTGCTGTTATTTATTGAAACAGCAGTGAGACCCTTTTCTAAGAAAGCTGGTTGTCTCTCTGGGCCTTGAACACTTATGTCCTCTGACGCAGACTCTATCGCCCAGTTAAATGTTCTTAGAGTCATGTGGAAGTAAAGGTGTGGCTGTTTGAAGCGACAGGTTTCTCTGAAGAGTGAAAATCTAGTATCATGTTCTTTTGTTACTTATCACTAATAAGCAGCTATCTGTGCATCTGTATAGTTTACTATTACAAACTGCTAACCACTTTTGGTAGCAGAGGTTTATGTCATGGTTAGGGATGGGTATCGTTTAGGTTTTATCTGATACCAGTACCAAACTGGTACTTTTAAAATGGTGCCGGTGCTTAAATGGTGCTTAAAGAATGGAAAACACAAAATTGGTCCAAAAACCTCTCATGTTTAGCTGTTTTTTTTGTAAAAAGATAACAATGTTAGCCTTTTCTGCAACTATGGGGCATATATGGTATCACTCTTGGCTGGAAGCAGTGCTTAAACAATGGAAAAAACACCAATTTTGTCCAAAAACCTCTCATGTTTAACTGTTTTCCACTTTTTCTTTGATCATTTTAGCCTTTTTGGCCAGGGTGAAGGGAGCATCTGCCATCAAACAAGAAGACAGCCGCATGTAGCTATGATGGTGTTTGCTAGTTCACCTTACATGCATTAATGTAATTACGTGGTTAGCCTACTCAACGTGAATTATACACGGACAACATTAAGCTACAGAGAAGAACGGCTGCTGCTGCATCATCATCCTCATCATTTCTGCTACACTGGCAGGGCTAGGGGCCAGGACTCTCCTCTTCCGGTTCTTGGGGGATGTTGTTAACTCTGCGTCCGATAACAGGCACCACACCCGCAGTAGATGTGCTCGGTGTGAGGTCTCGCAGCAAGCTATCAAATACGGCGCATTTCTCGCCTTTTAACAAAATGCTATACGTCGCCAGGTGTTTTATCAGATTCGAGGTGTTGCCTCCTTTGACAGTATCACAGTATCACCTTAAAGCACTTGTTGCTGCTGAGTTTGCATCTTTTGCTGTGAAGTACAGCCAGACTTTGATCGCTTCGCCTTGGACATTTTTAATCTGTAGCTCTGCTCTAAAAGAACGGACGCACCTGGGCCCGCCTACTATCCTTGGAAACGTAAAATGATTGGCTAGAATCTAAAATGTATCACATCTCAGGAAAAAAGCACCGAAATGTGCGCTGCTTTTCGGTCTGGTTACCTCCGTTTATGTCAGAACCGGGATACCGATACCCATCCCTAGTCATGGTGGCCAAGTCCATCTTTCATATACAGTGTATGGATTAAATATACTCACAGGCTGATGCCTCTATTAAAATAAATAAACACTGCAAATCCTGGTGTCCTGCTTCACAAACACACATGTGCATACGCTATAATTAGAGATGCCATGATGTTTACCTCTCCTGGACTGCTGCAGATTGTGATCCCATTCTCTGTGGGGATATTACTGGAGCCATTGTTGGGGGAACTGGGACCTGAGCCTGGTGCACTGTTACATGCAGACTCTAGAGTACATACAATGAAGAAAAAATGAATCAACTTTCTGCATTGAAATGCATCAAACTGGGTTACTATTTGTGATAGCACCTTAAAACAACAGTGACAGGAGTCCTTACCAGCAACGTCTAGGGGACGCTTCTTAGCAGTAGCAAGGGGTCCATCTTTCCTACGGAGCAGAGGGCTGCTGCGACGCTCCGTCACCTTCTGTTTTAGCCGAGAACGAAGCTTTAGGTTGGGCTCAGAGGCTGAAAAGACACAAATGTCCATACATTTCAATCCAGTTTAAACGATTTAGTGTCACTACAACTGTCACCTCAAAGAATTTCATATTGTAATGTAAAGACGCTAAAATGTTACATCCTAAAGTAAATCAGACTTTCTTTGACTTAAACTCATGTCTGTTTGTAATGTCTATAACTGAAATAGCTGAGCTGCGACAGGGCTAGAGGCCTTTAATTTCCAACTAAAGCACCATTTCTAAAAATAAAATGTGTTACAGCTCAAGCTCGCCCCATAAATGACTTACAGTTTACACAGTTTCTCTAACCTGGCAGTCTGGCCCTCAGATTTGTGGGTCACACGAGTGGGAGCTCGTTTGTTGGCGTGTAGCGGTGCTAATGAGCTTGTCCCTATAGACCACACTGTATGCACTGGCTGACATATTTGGGAGCTGAGGTTTGCCATCATCATGTGACAGCGGGAAGCGGTGCAACACCAGGGGAAGCAGCCAAATGGTATTTTCCTTGACCCCACGCTTAATGATGCTGCCTTCACGCTCTGCTAATGAACACTGCTTGTTTCCAGACACTTCCAATTTAATACAAATACGAAAAATGAAAAGAAAACTGCCAGTGTTTTCAATTAGGTTACTACGCAAATGCTGTGTGTGGTGTGGGAAGGCGCTACATGAGGTGCAGAGGCTTGTCAGAGGCAGGCGTACGGTATATCCGGGATTCCTGTCATGTCACGATCCGCGCTTGACATTTTCTGCGCAGTGCTGCTTTGGTGTCTCTGTTGTAGGCAGTTTACCAAACAAAGGCAGATTTATTCTCTACTCCACTGGCTTCCTTCCGTTCACTTAGGTAAAGCAGGACGGTTGACCACCAGTTGACCCTATGCTCGTCCCCTGACCTAGTATCAAACAGACCATGCCTCATTCATTAGCCTCAGAGAAGGAGGCGGGGCTTTTTGGTACAGCCAAGTGGAAGCGATTGATTCTTTGTGTAATGTGGAGATTTATTCTGCAGCAGAAGAATTATTCTGGGTCATTACAAACCCTCTGGCCCCTAGAATGCTAATCAAAGTAGGATAATGCACCAAGTTTTAATGTACTTCAAAGAGGTGCTAGCTTTCATTATACCTCCTGGTCAGCGGGGATGAGATAAACTATCATGAATCTATAATGTCTAAGTACTTTTTCAAATGCACTCTCAATTTTAAGGGGAACAGTGCTGCAGAACTTATGAAAGTCAATTATTTAAAAAAGACCTTCTTAGTGGAGGGCACTCTTCCAAAGTCTTTGTTAAGAGGGACGGGGAGACTGAGGATAAAATGCTATGCATTAGTTTAACAGGAGGAGACCCTGGGAGAGTGAAGCCTGTGAGAAAAGGAGCGCAGTGCATTAAAGTTTTATTTTAGACTATGACATGCTGAACTGTAACAGCCTGACCATTCTTTCAGTGCTGACACGATAATGATAACTGACAAAAAACCCCGATAATAACTGCACGTCAGGTTTTCTCTGCTTTAATAATCTCTGATTTAATCAACAAAACAGAACAAAAGTTGGCCTTTGTGTAGTTCTCAGCCATTAAAAAAGGCAATCAGTGTTATCTTTGTATGAATGCCAGCATTCACTGATGAAGTTTGTAGCTGTCATAAAAGAAAGCATTCGACATAACTGGTTTACCTGACTGACTCTGTCTGGTTTAAACACGATTCAATTATTCGTTTAAATACTGGCAAGAGTAAGATAACCGTGTGCTGAGAACCTATGAGAAACTGAGCTGATCTACCTCCATCAAAGGTCTACCTGTGGACTGAATCACATGCCCCTGCTTGTTTATGTGAACTGATACATTAGTAATAACTAAGAAAAAGCTAAATAGTCATCAGATGCTAGCCGATGTTTCTGAGCCACTCTGTTGCTCTCAAACTGGAGCGTTTACCTCCCTGCAAGCTTGCTCAAACACGATTGGTCAGTAGGATTTGAACTATAATCAGACTAAAAATAGACCAAAAAGTTTCTGCAATCAAAAATCCCTCTGGTCTGTAGATTGTGTACATGAGCAGCCAGGCGATGGAAACTGAGAAGAAAGAACCACAAAGGTAGTTACAGCAGACACAAGAGAGATGCATTCAAGGTTGTTTTTTGTGTGTGAGAGTTATTACGATATGGAGTGCTAAAGGGAGCGGCTAGTGTGCGACCGCTACCGAAGGACAAGCTGGAGATTAGAAGGACGTTAAAGAGACGAGGAAGGAGGGTGAAGCAGGGTGTATGTCTTCGCTGGGCACCATTCACAATGGGAGTGTTCACCTCAGGACACAGTGACTTTGAAGGGTGTTAATGCCGACTGGGCAGAAGCACACCAGTGTGCACACGTGCGAACACACTCGCTGCAGAGGGCCCAGACGGTTCTTTTTTCTGCTGATGATAGCGTTTTATTGCAGCCTTTTGTGCCTCCTTCACCTCCATCCATGCCCTTCTTTCTTTGGCTTAGTCTAAGAGCCCATTTCTCTGGAATTATTTCCTCTCCTGCTCCTTATTGTTGACTCTTCATGGACACACTGCTTGTTACAGTACTGCCTCGATTTTCTTTTTCTTTTTTTTCAGATTTAGATAATCTCCCACCAGAGCAGGACATTAGGCAGCATAACTGTGTGGCCTTGTAGGTGTGATAATAGATGGGACCAGAAGGACTTTTATAACCTATATAACACATACTTTAAAAACCAACAGTCCGAGCATGATAAATGTGATGTGGTATAAGATATTTGAATTTAAGGCGCATTTTATATCTTTTATCACCCCCTCAAAACATCCAGATGAAATTCTAGAAACGTCCTACCTGGATGCTTGACCATGCATCAAGACTCCCTGACGTCACGTGGCTATATGAATCGTGCTGATGGTTTCCTGTTCACGGAACAGGACAAAAACTCTGAAGGGATCTTTCTCTGATCCCTTACACTTCAAGTTATCCATTAAATCTCAGATTAAACATCTGCATATGTGGTATTTAATATTTTAATAGGGAGGTGACGGGGAAACCGGTTCTCAGATCTAAAACATATTGATCAGATGCTCATTTGTTTTGACAGAGGAGTCCCGGGCTAAAGGAGTCAAGCCGGGGGAAGCCGTGCTGCTGTGCCAAGGAAAGGGAGGGAGGGAGGTTTATGGAAATCAATAGAGCAGTTTGCTGAAACTCATCAACTGAGCTTCCGAGAAACATCATATGTGGATCTACATTAGATAAATGGATTAGATGGACACAGACACAAAGACATATAGACAAGCCTTTGTCTCATTTGCATGTGTTCTACAAAAAATAAAAATAAAATAAAGTCAATCAACTTTGATTAAGCAGTTCACTAAAGCCATTTTATGGCATGAAAAGACAGCATTGTGATTAAAAACCATAATTCAAGAAAAGATTTCTTGCGGGCACATTAAATAAATATGAACATAAGACACCAAAGAGCTCGCCAACAGTTTCCCTTTGATTATAAACACTGAGGTTTTCTCAGGGGAGACACAACTGTTAAAACCAGCGACAGCCGAGCCGTATATGAGAAGCGAGAATGAAAGAATGGAGTCATTTTTACAATTCAGCTATTTTACCGCCATTTGTAACATACCAGAGCGACCCATAAGAGCATGGCGCAACCAATTCACATTCCAGCAACATCCCAAACAGTCAGTCTTTTGCTTGATTTACCTTTTGTTTAGTTTAATATGTAGAAGTGCTAAGTGTTCATCCTGGGGTTAGATAGGAGCAATAAAGAACGCAGTTAAACTCAAAGCTAGGACGTGACCTTCCTGACTACAGTCACCAGAGACATGCAGCTCATAAAGGAGTGTCAAAATGTAAAGCTGAGCAGGAGAAAAGAAGGAAAAAGGAAAGTTCTGAATTGCACGCGGATATCCTGCATGCTTCGGCATTAGTGCAAAGTGTGTTATGGGAATGTCAGTGTGTGATCTCGTATGAAAGAGACAGGGAGAAATGGGGTCAGCATGACAAGTCTGCCTCTGTCGTGAAGGCCTTGCAGACTTCCTGCCATAGCGTTCAAAGTGGCCTTCTGTGTTCTGAGAGTCATTACCACAAAGCCCTCCATACTTGGACAATGAGCCCCTTTTGGAATATACTGTGTGCCTGAACTTGCTAGTCAAAAAATAATTTTTAATGCACATTCAGTGAACATAATAGGGCAAAAACGTCATGTGTGACAGCTCCAGCGTCAGCAGAGTGCACGACTGCGGCGACTGCTTTCACTCACTTCCTCCGAACACAGTTCACATATTCACTTCAGCCAGTCCTGCTCACTTCTGACACAACAGTTCCTCAGTAGCCGTATCTGTATGTCTATACGCAATCGAGTTTTCCATCTCTTTCTCTGGTTATATCGCGCAAGCAGAAATACCTTAAAATCCAAAACACTTATCTTAAAGAGGTCTTTGCACGCGCGCTCTGATATATAATTAACTCCTCATTAAGCTTTGTGTCAGTGCTCAGTGGGAAGAATTTTGAAGTTGTGGATATTTCTCAGGGGAAAATTCCTGAATTACATAAAGTGTCCCTGAAAGTTGAAACTCGCAGTGTGAGTTTGTGTGCCAGGAAAAATCATTCCTGCCTCCAATGCGCAGCAGGTGGGCAAGAGTGCAGAGTACACAGAGTTTGGCCTCCAGCTGTGAAAGCAGCCAGTGATACGGCCAAAGCAGCTGCTGACGCTAAGTGAATAATCACAGCTTGGCTGTGCTTAATATGGACAGATGGACAGAATCTGATGCAACCAAAAGGCAGTAAGTTTGTTTTACATTTCCTTCAGTGCTGTTTTGTTGACCGGAGCGATTCATGGTGTCTGTGAAGACGTGTGACCGAATGACTGAGTTAAAATCTTAAAGAATGCAAACAGCCTACAGAGTTTTTCTAAGGAGAAGCTGACCGTAAACAAAAATGTTTCCACTCACATTTACTGTAAGACCTTGAAACCAAGACAAATGTTTTTTCAGAACCATTTCAGGTCTCTTATCTTTGAGTTTGTGCTGGTTGCTTGACAACCTGCCCATTGTTGTCATTTCTACTTTGGCTTTTCTGAAAAAAACCAAACCCAAAACAGCAAAATCTAGTGTGTGTCTAGACAGACTCCGCCTCCAGTCCTCACGCAATGCTAAGCTAACGGACTACTAAGCAAACAGAGGGCTCTATTATCTTCAATCTTCCGTGTTATCTTTTTAAACAACAATTTTAAGAGCTCCCGTAATTTTTCATGTGGTTGATAACCAGTAAGACAAAACTTTCACGTTGCTAAATGAGGAAAAAGGAAGATCAGTGCAGCACTGTGGAAGTGTGGGGAAGGTCAACAATCAACACAACTTCAGCAAAGCCTTCTGTACCGGTTTTGCGGAGAGGGAAGTCATCTTTGGAGTCGTATGTGCCCAGCATGGGATGGTTGTACGCTGACAGTGCCGTTTGTGGAGGTGAGCTCTGGTCCAAAGAGCTATGCTGAGTTTTTCTGCAAAAAAAACAAAAAAAAACAACACAAAACAGACGATTAAAAACACTAAACAGTATCAGTATAACGTGCTACATGAATGTGGAAACGCGGCTTTGTACACACGACACATTCCCAGCTCAATCTATTACTATACGTGACTTTTGATACTCGCATACCCACACACAAGCTTGTGTCTTCTCTCCAAAGTCAGCTAGACACGTCAGAGCGTGGACAATGACGTGGGTGGAAGGAAGAAAGAGGTAAAGCTAGAGGGACAAAGCCTGAAAGCTGAAAACCTTTTTTTTCCATTTTTCATTTTAGGAAAGTAAACGGGCTGAAAATGCACAGAGACAGAGGTGAAACAGAGAGGGAATACACGCATGAGAGAAGTGAGGAGAATGCCAACAGGTCAAACAAACGGAGAGAACCCTAAAGAAAGGGGAAACCGTGATAAGCGTGATTTATAGCGACTGGCAGCACAGTCCTCCTGATTATTCCATCATCTCCTGCCTTGGCAGAAATGTTTGACTGCTTAAAGCCTCTTCAAATATTTAAAGCACAGGAGAGGTGCCATTGTCTTTTCTCTCTGCCCACTTCAAACATGCGCACACACCTCAAAGAGAGCTAGCTGTCAATCACTGACAACAAACACTGACAGGAAAAAAAGCCTCATCGCTTCAACGTTTTCTCTGCAGCTCGACTCAGAGAGGCTAATGCTGATGTTGGAAATTTGATGTGAACACAAAAGCACATCAATGACAGACGCCTACACAACAGGAGTTCGTAACACCACGGGGTTCGCCATGTTTGCAAAGCCAGGATGATGAGAGACTTTCATGTTGCTCATCACTGGTTTTTATGTTTGATATTTTTCCTAGTGTCGATTCTTTTTTTGCTTAGATTAAAAAAAAAAAAAAAAAGCAGCAACCAAACTCTCGTAAATGCATGAGAAATATCACATGCTGATGTTTCATAGCTCTGAATATTAAGGTTATTGAAACATTGATGTGAAAATGTTTTAAAAGAAGTCAACATAAAGCATTTAAAACAAAGTCTTTTCACTTCAATCAATCTACAAAGTCTATATTAAACCACCTGATGTATGAAAGACCAGTCTGATGGTGGCAGCGAGAGCTGTTAATGACATGTTAATCCAAAACGTCGCATCCTGATTTCTATCAGAAGTAGAAAAGTGGACCGCGGTATAACAGAGCCATCAGTGTAGGGCTCAGGGGTTTGTCATTTAATTCCTGACCCGTGTGAAGAAATTGCTCTAAAATTCTTTCATCTTTAAAATGTTTGACTTTAGAAGGAAGAAGGAGGAGGAGGAGGACATCAAAACTCCACACAGATGGGCGGTGGTAACCCCGGCACCACGTTCACAATGGTACAGTCACAATAAGGAACACAGTGGTTGGAGATTCATTGCAACCTCCGTGTGCAATGAACTTGAAATGGTTGGTTTGAAGGTGGGGGAAGTCTGTGACTGCTCGCGGGCAGCCACCATCTTCAAACCGACTTTGTGTCAAGACAGCAACAAAACAGCAATAAGATTAATTTAGTCTGCTATCAGTTTTCCACCGAATTGGGTCAAGTTGGCAATTAATGCAATGCATTTGTGGTAAAATGTTTATTGACTCAGATGAACTGGCAAAAAACCCCCAAAAAAAACATGCAACACTCGGAAATTCACTTTCACTACTTACACTCCGAGTGCAGCCAAACAGATATTCAGGAATTCCTCCACAAATTGTGACGCAGTTGTTGCAGAATGTGTGCAAAAACAATGACACTCACCCATACCAGTAGCGTGGGTCACTGGGCAGACAGTGGTTTAGGTTTCGCTGAGCCAAGGCTTTCTTTTTGTTCAGGACAAACTCCTGAAGTCGCATCTTTACCTCTGTACTGGCGACTGCACCTGCACAGCAACACAGAGACGGGCAGGACAGTAAGCAAGCGTGAGAACATTTTTCAGCACAGCCACGTCCTTCCCAACCAAAGCACAAAGAACCTTTTGCCCTACGTGAGCTGCTGCCATATTCTCCAGTCTGTGACACTAGGAAGATTATAACTACATCCATCCATACTTTGACAGATAATGGCAATCTGAGTTCTACAATCAGAGTGCACAATCTTGCATTAGAGTGTCACTGAAATCCCACTGAGACCACTGCAGCGCTACGTAACCTGCCTCGAAGACGTGCATCACGAGTTTCACTCCGCTCCTGGTCTCTCCTCAATTACCAACCTCCTCTCACAGCAACAAACAAATTATCAAGGGAGGGAGACAGAGGCAGGTGAGAGGGAAGGAGAGATGAAGAGCGAGGGAAGCCGGGCTTAAAAAACTGGTTTCAGAAAGTAGAGAATAGAGTAGAGGTGTGTTTTCATTAGAATGTGACAGTAGGAGTGATAACAGGTGACGTGTCGAGCCTCAGAGCAGAAGTGGTAAATTCACTGTGTGAAAATGACAACAGCTAATACATGTTCCCTAAATCATGGTGCAGCTGGAAGTGCTGACATCCCAAAATGTCTGCTTTGCCACTGAAGCAAATTGGCTTTTATGAGACTGCCTCAGATGCAATTTAGTGCAGTACTTAACAAAGCTTCCTCTGTTTGCAACCCAATGCTTTTTCCATAGACGTCAAACTGTAGGCTCACTCTGCTCAGCGCAGAATGATTGAGAAAAAGGGCATTACTGGAAAAAAATAATGGCTCTGAAAAGTGGGGGTCCATACACTGTGTGTGTGTGTGTGTGTGTGTGTGTGTGTGTGTGTGTGTGTGTGTGTGTGTGTGTGTGTGTGTGTATATATATATATATATTCTAGTATTATATCAGTACGAATACAGGAATACGTGAGCCATTTCCTCCTCGTTAAACTGTGTTTACGGTCGTATCCAAAACCTCGTTTTGTTCATTTACAGACATGAAAATGCGCACAAACACACAGCAGCATGGATGGATGCACATTTCTATATTACAAGACTGATTCAAGTATAAGTACAAGTGGAGAAGCAATTTAGGAAAGTGTGGCTCAGAAATGTCACCGAAAGGGCAAGTTTATAAACAAAGCGCCATTCAACAAGGAAATTCAAAGTCAATTACGCAGTGAGTCTTTCATACGAGTACTATTTAGCTGTAACAATTAGAAACACAATTAGCTTGATGCTGCTAAAATAATAAGGAATCACATTTTATTTTAAAGGAGAGTTCGAATATTTTGAGTAGAGGAAACAATAGAGATGATCTTGCTCTGTCCCAGTTGTTATTGGTGAGCACAGAGATTAAATAACTGATGCAATGATGTCTAAAGAAATGATACCAGACCAAGAAATATGTTTAAAGGGAATAAAGAGAGAGAGAGAACATTGCCTGGTTCAGCTTTATTGCTGTCATTTTATTTCACAATCAGTCCGCCTGTAGAAAAACTGACGACACGTCTTTCTGCACGACGTCTCGCCCCTCTAACCCCGTCTTGGCTGTCTTATTATGATATTCCCTGCGGTGAATGTGTGAGGTCAGGCTGTTCTGACTGCTGTGCTGTAACTGCAGGTGCTGTGACAGAGGGGCTGCGAGGGCCAAGCTCCTCTGACACCTGCTGTGATAATATGACACAGTGTTTCTGCACAGGTACAGCAGATGTTGGCAGCGCGCAGCAGAGCAAATATGCGCTCGGTCGAACACGAAGACTTTGTTCATAACACCTTTGATCCCACTGCGGAGTAAATCCAAGCACTGAACTGACTATTTTGGCCATACGTTACCTTCTTACAGTAACACTGTGCACATTTTTTATGAAGATCTCTTGGTCGCTTTCTTTAAAAATAATTCTCTGTGGCAGTCGCTACTCACTCTCTTGTCCCCTCTCCTTGTTTTTGAGCTGTTGGAGTTTGTGTTCCCGCTGCTGCTTCTCCAGCTGCTCCTCGTGACGTTGTTGCTCCATCTTTCTGTGGTGCTCCAACAGTTCTTGTTGATGCTTGAGCGCCAGTAACTCCTGTTGGTGCTGAGAGAAGGACGAGGAGAGTAAAGAAGAATCAGTATGAGCTGAAAGGACTTAGCCATGGTGATCTGCAGATAAATAAATAACATCACAGACAGCAAGAAAGACTGAGTCTGAAAAGCAAAGCTAATATAGAATGGCATTATTTTTTTTAATGGCCACAAGGGGGCGACAGCTGTGGTTCCAGTCCTACAGAAGTCTATGGGGAAACGGTTCTCTGTAAACACTCTCCTGATGAATTTATGGGCTCAGTCACTCATTTTTGTTATTTTATTTTATATTGGATTATCCGGAATATGCTTGTTGGCAAGCATCCTGTAACGACCTGTGTGTCACTAGCCAGTAAGGATGAGGGTTTCACGGTCACTCTGCTGTCACATCCAGGTTCAAAGCGGGTGGCATCGAGGTAGCTACGCCTGTTAGAGATGCAGTCAGGCCAAACTGACAGTCTTTGTTACCTTTTGGTTTTGTGGTTATGGCAACACAGTCAGGTTTTTTGGGGGGTTTTCAGCTGGGTGATTTGCTGAAAAACGTACCAGCACTAGATCAGATTACACCAGCATACACACTTAAATTCAATTTGTTTCTGTTTGCCCTTCACCAGGCATATTTCTGCTGAGTACAGCTCTACAGTATCCGAGGAAGATTTCCCGCCTCACCCCCATCCAGCTTTCTCTCTCACACACACACACAACACACACACACACACACACACACAAACACACACACACACACACAGACAGACACACACACACACACACACACACACAGACACACACACACACACACACACACACAGACAGACAGACAGACAGACAGACGGGAGGAGAGGAAATTTTCTCCTCTCCATCTTCATCACAACACCTCACCTTGACATGCTCCTGCATCTGGGCTTCATGTTGTCGTGATAGCTGTTCATGTTGCCTCTGAAACTCTGCGATGAGTAGCTGCCTCTGGAGCTGCTGCTTGTGTTTAAGAGCCACCAGCTCCTGCTGCAGGTGCTGCTCCTGCTGGCCTGTGGGAGGTTTTGGAGACGCGATTACTCAGCGCATCTACATCTACGGGCTGCAATGCCGCAAGATAAGCGGAGACTTACTAATGACTGGTCCGCGGCCTGTCTCAGTAGACGTGGAGGTGGGTGGCGTGGGGTGGGGTGGAGGAACCAAGCCAAAGGAGGGCTGCTGCTGGTGGTGGTGAGCGTGGTCCACTATGCGCAGATCCATGGGAAGGATGGCTGTGGCGGTGGAGGGCAGCGCCGCTGTGCTCACGTCCACTGAAACAGCAGGGAATTATTATATGTTCACATTAAATTTGTAATTATTGAAAGATCATCTTAAATTCATTTAATAGCAGCCAAAACATCATGTCCTCTTTGATCCAAATGAGACAGACGGACACTTGTTACATCAGATGTCCAAACTCTGTGGCCGTGCCAGCTGCACTCATCATTACACTTCATGGTGCTCGCGGCTGCTTGTAACGTTAGCACTGAGAACTTAAGTCTGTTTTTATAGCTGTACACAGCAGATAAGAGCATTAGGGACACAGCGAAAGCATAAAATGTGTCTGAGATTTTGAAAGCCGGAGATCATCAGAGCATCAGTGTAAGCGGCAGAGGGAGAAAACGTGTTTATGTAAATCCATACAAACATCAGAGAGCGAAAACACCGCCCATCCCACCCCAACATGAATTTCACAGCAAGGATTTGTGCGTGTCTGCGTTTTGGTTTGTTACCGTGTGTGTGTGAGCAGAACTGCTTGTGTCACAGCCGTCACGACTTCAGACGTGACACCGTAAAGAAAAAGGTCGCAGGAATCGACTTTTTAAACCTCACGACAAGGTGTTAAAATATTAGCAGGCAGGAATAAACCGTAAAGACCCATCTGTTTTTGTTGCTTCCTTTATCATTTACTCAGTCTGCATCATTTAATCTGCTTTATATGAATAATCCAGCGAGGTCGCACAGGGCCCCATGGTAAATGAAAGGTAATGCCCTGCTTCAACACCCCTGCTTGTCATGCAACAGCTCAGGGTACGAGTGCAATCAGATTAGTTCTCTACAAGCAAACAACACAGCAGCTTACACACAAAAAGTAGCACACCAGGGAAACGAGAAAAAAAATCTAATTCTGTGCCTTGATCTTTGAATAAAACATGCTGTGATCAAACACCATTAGCACGCTACTCCTTTCAATCCAAATTGCAGATTCAGTTTTTGAAATAAACCTTTTATCTATGCAAGTAAATTCTGACTTATACATCAAAACCTCACGTGCACCATTTGGTCTACTCGGATCAATATCTGCTGTGTGGAGAAGCAGCTTGCACCACGCCAAGCCCTCCACCAGCGATCAATAACCTAAAACCAGCGCGAAGGCTCCCCAGCCTATCCCTGGTGGCCAATGAGGTGGCGATGAAGTTGCAGTTACTTGCAGGAAAGGTCCAATGACATCTTTGGTACTGGGCAGGTTTTCAGTGCGGGGAGAAACTTGACACCACCCAATGGGACAGCATGGGAGAGAAGAAGGGTGTGGCTAGGCCAGACTTGCTGGTGCTTCGCTGGTGCACACGTGTGTGTGTTTGGTTGTATCGCTGCTCTTGCAGGGACTTGTTTATAGGCTGGACATTAGAAGTTCTGTTAAATCCTTCAGTTGGAAAAGATGAAAAGGACTAGGCTTAGAATTAATTAGGCAGGGGTGGAGGTTTATTTAAAGACTTAAGAGTTTACCATCCAGCTGCGCCACTCTTGCTGCTCTTAAAAAAAACATAACGCCAGGTGAATTTAGCAGCATTTACTGTGACGGGTGAGTCATCTGTGCCTACATGCAGGAGCCTCATTAGAGGACCACAGTGACTGCCATGTTGAGTAAAGAGTTGGTCCCAATCAACCATGTTATCCAAACAAAGCCAGCCGCACTGAACCATGTTCAAATTCAGCCCCCTTCTCGCCTCTCACGCAAACATTTACACAAACATGTCAGCTGTTTACACACATATTTAATAAGCAATAAACATCAAGGTCAAACAAAACAAAACGTTTTGTTTGACAATCAGTGGTGACAAACATGAATGGAGCCGGACCTCAATTAATGCCACCTCAACTGTAAATGTTTCCACATGAACTTAGGTGAGTGGCACAAATGTCCTGTAAACAGGCCTCTGGCACACGCTCTCAAACACACACACACACACACACGATCCCCTCACAGCAAAGTACAAATTCAGCTATCCAAACTTTCATGCAACCCTATGGAATCCTTAGATGTTTATTACTAAACAATAAAACAACAAACGCAGCTGTCTCGCATGACCTGAAATGAAATATGAAGCAACTCGTGTTTTCGCAGCACAGATTAGTAAACTAACACATGAAACTTATCAGACACACACGTTTTGCCAACAAGCTGACACTTAATGCCACGATTCACAGACAAACACAGCAGAGCGAGTTTCTCAGCCAAAAACATGCGCCAAAGAGCCAAAATAATTTTTACCCAAAAACGGTGCTAAACTTGTGCCACAGCAGTCCCCCTCTCCCCACCTCGGAGCAGCCGGTCCTGAATATACCCTTGTCCCTGTGATGCATATCCCTTTGTGCGGTTTGTGTTGTGCAAACAGTGTTTTAGAAGCACTGGGTTACCTCTGTGCGTCTACATGGGAAGCAATTTTAAAAGCCAAATGCCTTTGTATGTTTTATTATGTTAACACGGCCGGCCACTTACGGAGCTGTGATCAATGGCCAAGTGCAAGGCTAAAGCCAGGCAGCAAAATAAACTAATTACAGCTACTTATCCTCAAACTGAGGGGCTACTAGTGCCGACGGCCAGGAAGAGACAGAGATGGAGAGAAATAGGGAGGCGGTGTAATAATCATCGCTTCGACCAGCTACTCCGAGGCTAACCACACTGGGCTGCCACATTAAGACTGCACTGAGAGCTATTGCTGGCTACAGATTGTGTTGTTAGCTACACAAAGAGACACAGGAAGATAAATAAGGATCATGTACCAACACAGTCTATACCCAAACTGCACAGACTCGGAGAAGTCGTTCCAGTGCCCAGAGAGAATGTTTTTGCTCCTATGGTTTCATCCTCTTGGATAAATGCATCTCACATGAGAGAAGATGCACTTAAGACTGTAATGTTGTCGGGATTGTGTATCTTTAGGGGCTGAAACTATTTTCTTTAATTATCCAGACACAATTATGCTTTGGATCATTAAAAAGAGGGCTGTCGAAAGTTTGGAGCTCCAAGGAAACATATTTGCGTCACTAACAGTTCACAGTCAAGCTGACACGGCTCTCAAGGATCGCAGTACTGTTACAGTTGCACCGTGACAAAAACACCAGCAGCTCTCCTAATAACAAACCTCAGAGGCATGTTTATAGTAAACAAAGCCTTGTCAATGGCAGCAGACAAACAGGGCGACATACAGCCCTGGGAGAAGCCACCTGTGAAGTAATTAGCCCAGCTTACACTGATCGCACTCTGTGAATATGGCATTGGCTTACGGGGAGGAGAGGTGCTTTCATAACAGCTGACTCACCCCGACAACAACGGACGTGATAATGCAAAGATTCTCGCTGCAGATTTGGATGAGCAATTCAGAATGAATGCTAACAGATGCTTCCTGAAATAAACGAATAAAAATACTAGCGCTATTATTACGCACTGATTTCTATCTCGAGTATATGCGCACTTGTGGAGACTACTGCTGCGGTTCTTGCAACCTTGTTGCACAAAACACTGCAAATTATAATAAAAAAAAAAAAGTCTTTTTTCGAATAATTCACAAATGAAGTTGGCTCTAAATGTCCTTAAGCCCCAGGACGTCTCTTTAAAACTATAAAAGGCAAACGTAAGATAAACTCTGGACAGGAAATTGTGTTTACTTTGTAGAAATTGTTCAGGATCGAGAGAGTTCATGACTACGGCCTGACTGAAAGCAACGAAACCCAACATAAACAAAACTCTTGAAATGCCAGGCTCTGCCTCCTCTTCTCTCTCTCTTATCTCCTCATTCATCACTGTGTCCCTCGATGTACCCCTCCCTCCTTCCGCTCATCATCACCCCCCCAATCAGGCTAAGATTATGGATCACACAGAGTTATTTATAGACGAGGACTCCCAGAGGAGTTCCTCGCCCCACTGGGCTCCTGTGCCCTCCCATGTATGTTTACTCACAGCTTATGAGAAACTAAGAGTGCAAACTCATTCACAGTTCCAACAGAATGAGCAAATGTCAACACAAGCCTCACAAATTTAGAATGAACAGCAATCGCTGACATAATGTCAACCGGCTGCGAGCCCAGCAGACTCAGGTGCTCACAGAGGAGGGAGGCAAACACCATGGTGACTGCTGGGACTGTGGCCAGTGGTTGGTCGGACAGTGGAGAAGGGGTGGGGCTTGAGGTGGAGGGTGAACCAATGACGGTAGGCAAGCGATTCAACAAACGATCTGCATGTGCATTTAGCTCAGTGCTTTACTGTCAAGTCTGGGGTGGGTGGGTGTGACTGTTGATGTATGCCTCGCTGCATGTCCCAGTAGCATGGTAACATGGCCACCAAAAACCTGTGGGTTTTTTCTGCTTCCTCCTTTCTCTGGCGATATTTCCCCAGATTAACTTATAAAAAAACAAAATGCATTTAGTACTAAAGTGTTCTCGTTAGGAGATAAAGAGATACAAAAAGTGTATACTAGCACTTTTCAAGGAGATTATCTAGCTGTGTCACAGCGCTGTGATTTTAAATGTCAAAGCTGGAGTAAACTGAGATAAATTAAAGACCCCACATGTGATCCAAGGCAGGCAGCAGCAGAGTCAAATGGTGATACGGGATGCAATCTAACATTCAGTCCTTTCTGTTTATATGTCGAGCAGTAGTCCCAGTGAGCTTACACACTAACTTCCATGCATTTTGCTCCACACATGCACGCAAATGCACACTTATGTGCACAATAGGCTGTGCGGAAGGACAGACGCAGCCACTGCCATCTGCTCCATTCAGTTAAAGGCTGCGCTGAGCGAGCCTCCATACATCAGTGCCATTCAATAAACACTGCCACTACTCCAAGCCGCACACCCACACACACAGCAAATGAACATGCACACACACGAACATGCACTCACTCCCTAAGTGAACATATATACGTAACACAGCAACACATCCACAGGCAAAACAAGAGTCTGCATAAACAAATGCACGCCTGTTGATCACTTAATGTACAATCAGCACACTGCACTGAATAAACTCTGTGAAAGAAGACTCCAACAACACATCCTTTACACAAAGGAAAACCACAACAAACCTACAAGCCGGCCGAGCACAGCTACACGAGGATAACATGAAGCACTTCACTACATGCGGTTTGGACAGTAATTCTCTGCATAACAGGAATAGCTCTTACCCATCAGTTATGCTGTGCTGCGCTGTTCTTGCACGTTTGAGAGTGGCGTACAGTATCTGAGCGAGAGAGAGACAGAAAGTGCGTTTGTAGCCAAAAGTGCGAGTGAGAAGAGATGGCGTTCAAGTCCACTGCAGCACACAGACACAGCAGACCGGCCCGGGTTAGGTCCTAACAACAAATCTTTCTCCCTCTCGGTCTTTCACACAGTCCGTCTCTCACTCTGTCGCCTCTCTCTGCTCCTCTCACTGACGTGTTTTGCTCTGCCCTCCAGCTGCCACTCTCCCTCCCTCCCTCTGCTCCTCCGGTCCCCTCCCACTCACTCTCTCTCCCACTCTCTCTCCCTCGGCTCTCAGTGACATCAGGGGGCAGTCTCGGGCATGTTGAGCATTTTATTACAGTCACTCTCCCTCTTCTAACACACCGGCAAACACTCTGTCTACATTCCTATTTCCCTACACCACCTATGCTTTCGTGCACTAAATCTGCATTTTTGGACTAAACAGAGCCAAGTTGTACTTACCCACGCTTACACATTTATTAACAGACACACACACACACACACTTTATGTAAAATCCTCCTACACACCAGGAACCTTACAGCATAGACAGTCGCTTTCTGTGAAGCTGGTTTGACAGTAGCAATACATTACAACCACTGAAGACACACATACGTCACAGACATCTGTCTCTGTTCACTACAAACACGCACATAGAAACAAAACGAGCTGTTTACTGGTGGAGACTGATACCCCAGAAACTTTATGATGTTAGTAACTTTGTTCTGGAAACTCTTTCTGTTTTTAAAAAGAAAAGTACCTTTTATTCCAGTGAATCATCGCCACCTAAATATGCAAATAATGGATTATTATTACACAAGACAGAAAGAGGTTCATCTGTTTAAGGAGTTCTACTGAAGCAGTTAAATAAGTAAATCTTAGCAAGAATGCATGACTAATAAACAGGAGAGACGCTGAATCACAGGCCTGAAACCTTATTTGTAGATTAGTGATGAGTTTGGGATTGAATGATAACGGGGAGCGTTTAGGGGACGGCTGAAGGACTGGCCTACTGAGTGGAATCAGTCCACTTAAGACAAGTGCTCCTCTGGGGGCAACACCTGACGTGCCTTTTGGTTCTTTCAATGAAGGTTCAGTCGATATGTGTTCAAAGAAACAGGCAGGAAGGACCTGACTGTTTGCCCCAAGTGGGTTAGTTGTCCTCTGCGCTCTAACAGTCTGTTTTCCAATTCCCCTTGAATTACACTGGAGTAAAGGCAGGGTGCCAGTTGTGAACTGGAATCAGACACCTGCCTTTCACCGACAGGGTGCCAGTTCAGAGCCCGGGTGGAGCCAGTTGCGCTTTAATTTCTTTAAATAAATACAAGTTTTGACAAGTTCAAAAATCAAACTGGACCAAGCGCTGCACAGTGGAATCATGGTGAACAGAATCTGTGGGCTGAGTCACAGGTCGATTTCTTGAGACGGCCCCTCCCATATACGCAGGTGTGTGGTGCAACTTTGGGCCAAGCAACTTTATGATGGTGTGTTGGCGTCGGCTTTCTTCGGCTCTCACGCCAGTGTTTGTCTGTTTTTTTTGTTGTTGTTTTTTCAGTTGAAATTCGCGGGACTGCATTTAGAAAAACATGAGTGATATACTGCCACTGTGGATACTGTTCAGTTTTTCACTTTTATGAGTAACCCCGTTTGCAAGGCAGTTGAAAACAATTGTCTTCATTTTGATTCTGACGGGAAACAGATGGTTTTCTGATCCACTGCATATGGAGTTAAACAACACTGAAGGGTTAGGACTGCTCAGTCCAACTGAGATATGTCCAGTGCTTGCAACATACACATCCAAGGTCAGAGATGTCCTTTGCAGTTTTTATGTCTGAAAAAAATAAAAAAATAACAAAGAATTACTTTCTTTAACGCCCGTCTAGCCTGGCAGCTTTTGCAATCATCATGATCTTGCTTTTCCAAGACGGGCTCTGTAAACTCTTTAAAGGTTCCTTGCGTGTTTTTCTTCTTCTTTTCTTTTCTTTATCTATTTATTCATTTCTATTATTATTCACATTAGTGCATATGGAATATGGCAATGCCTGAGCTGACAAGGAGAAAAAAAAGAAAAAGAGAAAAGATAAGAATAAACGGATCGAGCAGAAGTGGGGAAAAAAAGAAATTACACTGATAGGTTTGAAACTAAAGAGATCATGGAAGCACACGGGACACCAGCATGCAGCATACTGTCCTATTTTTGCATATGTTCCCATGAATGTGCATGTACATACACGTGTGGATGTATGCGTGTGTAGCATGGTCTGTTCCTGTGTGTGCATGTTTGCAGAAGCTATTTTTGAAGTTCAGTGTAGAATCCAGGAAGCCAATTTTGTTTGATCAGACAACCCACCTACACACCTGGCTGCGATAAAGGCCTGCCTTATCAGCTTGTTGTATAGTGTTGACGTCAAAGGCTTAGCTAAGCATCATGCAGCCATGACACTGATAACACCTAACGCTACTGATCCCAAACCGCAATGGCATACACGCACGCAAACAAACACCGTGTCATTTTTAGAACAGGAAGAATCTCCCTCGCAGAGGCCGCTGACACGTCGCGGTGAAATCAGCGTGCAGAGAAAAGTCGGGAGAGAAAGACGACGGTCAAAGAGCAGCAGCAACGATCTGACAACTTAACAAATGAAAATGAACAGCGGGGTGCGTGTAGTCGGCTTTGGAAAATGTTTGTTGGCCAACACCGCATACAAAAAGGACGACTTGTTTTCAGACCACTCATGCATTATTGGGCTTGTTTGGATGGACAACATAAGAAAGAAGCAATTAAAGCAAATTTGTTTTGTAATCAACAAAAGTCTTGAAATAAAGGAGCATGCTGCAGTGCCATATACAGCTCTTCACAAAGAGTTTCAACACAAACAGAACTTCTCTTGCTCCACACGGAGTTGTTCAAACCATGTTGTGGTGCCACAGCAGATGTTGTTTCCTGTTGTTAATATGTGTCTTATTGGGACTTTTGTCTGCTTCCTTAGTCACAAGGGATCACCACAGCAGATGGATCCACATATTTTATTTGGAAATATTTTACGTCAGCTGCCCTTCCCGCAGTCCCCCTCCTGAGCATTTGTGCCTCCTCCCCTCAAACTGCAGCTTTTTTGCATATTAAGCAAATGTAATAACAACTACATATGGGACTTCCACGTAAGACTCGCTGCCAAAATCACTGATGTCTGACGATAGCCAGCCAGCAACAATCAGGTCAAATACACAACAGGTTTGCATGCAGATACAGTAAGTGCTGCTTCTACCGAACGGCATCCTTGGGACTGCTGGATGTGACGAGTGCTCATCAAGTAAAACCAACTCGTATTAGTCAAAGCCCAGAACCTTCATACAAGTTAGGCAATGAATTCCTGTGAAACTGGGCTTTGGCAGTTATTTAGAAGCCTTAGAGAGAAACAGACGAGGCAATAAGTGAGTGATTCACAGATAAATAACTATCTGCATCATAGTCAGTGTGCACATGTGTCTTAAATAATGCATGTGGCATAATGATCGCAAGGCATGCTGAAATACACAGTGTGGCAAGCAGGCAGACAGAACTGATGAATAAGTAATGGATGGTGTCCGACTCATAATGTACACACGAGAGCTGCTCACACACACACACACACACACACACACTAAACAATAAACGAACCTGTTCAAGCTCAGGAAGAAGAAAAGACACAAAGTCGTATTTTTGTACCTTGGTATGCTCTCGTCTTCCCTCCTCCTCTTCATAGTGAGGGGGGGCTTTGCTTTTTTCATCCATCTCCCCAGAGAACTCCAGACCCAACTCAAAATACTATGTCGTTTATTATTGATTTGAGTTATTTATAATACACACACATACTCTCTCTGTAATCCCCCTTTACCTTCCCTTCTCTCCCCTTTAGTGTTCCCATTTAATGGCACACTGGGAAAATCTCAAAATTGAGGCACTAAATCTGAAACTTATAATAACAATACAATAATATATAATAACTAAAATTAGTATTACGAAGTATTTCAAAATAATATCAACACAGATTTAGTTAACGCCATGAAAGTCAAGAAAGGGGGCATCTTAGGTTTCCACCTGCTACAACAGGGTAACACCCAGTCTGATCCCAAACCCCCGGTCAGATTATTCTCTGGTCTCTAAGAGGACCCAGATAAACTATAAATAAACTAAAAGACAAAGTGCACTTGGCTAAAAGAAGCCTCCAAAAGTAAAATGGGGGAAGAAGCAGGTGAATTGAAGGGGGATGCAGATGGGTTGTAAGCCAGTCCCTCTGCAGAGCCCAGAACGTACTAGATATCAAAAGGGCCACTAGGATGGCAACAGAGGCAGCAGAATTTACAAGGTGGCAAAATATAGTGTGTATATATATTTTGTTGATATACTGGAGTGAACTGAATGTTGTCAGAAGTGACTGAGGTTTAAAAATGTTTACAGCGATTGATATCAGCTTCTTTTTACTGTCTATTGAACAGCATGTGGATACACATAAAAGCAAAAGTGACAGAAATCAATACCATCGCTATAAACCTGTGTGATGCTGCCTTTCTTTGCATACACAAACACACAAATACACGTAAATATACACACATACGCTGACTGGACAAATCACAAGGAAGCAGCATCAGTTTTCTAAAACGTCTCGAGCTGCTGTCTCGCTGTTTCTAAGTATGGTTGTAAGATCCACTATGAATACATATATACAGTGAAATGATTTGTCATCCAGCAGAGATGTAACTTAAATGCTTCTAGCTGTGTTAGGCTGCTAACACAAACCTTATAGAGCTAAATAATTTATATGAGTGGGAGGCCTACAGAGATAAAATTATCCAGCCATATTGTAAAAGACACTCTGAGAAGAGCTGAAAGTGCAATGAAAGTTATTATTCAAAAATAAAATCATTGCATCCACAGATATTTCTTCTTTGGGCGATCGTGGCTCAAGAGTTGGGCGTTCGTCTTGTAATCGGAAGGTTGCCGGTTCGAGCCCCGGCTCGGACAGTCTCGGTTGTTGTGTCCTTGGGCAAGACACTTCACCCGTTGCCTACTGGTGGTGGTCAGAGGGCCCGGTGGCGCCAGTGTCCGGCAGCCTCGCCTCTGTCAGTGCGCCCCAGGGTGGCTGTGGCTACAATGTAGCTGCCATCACCAGTGTGTGTGTGTGTGTGATGGGTGGATGACTGGTTTAAGCGCTTTATCCATTTAGGTTTGACCTAGTAAAGACGCTATATATGAATCTCAGCTTTTCACTGTTTAAAGCTAAAAGCATTGTTTTTGGAAAAAGCTCGGGCCAATGATGCCCACTGTGACAGCTGATGTGTGTTGTGTGTGTGTGTGTGTGTGTGTGTGTGTGTGTGTGTGAGTGTGTGTGTGTGTGCGTGGTGCGTGCGTGCGTGCGTGCGTGCGTGCGTCGTGTGCGTGCTGTGCGTGGTAAAGCTCCACAGAAATACGCACAGTGTGTGTTAAATATAAATTCTGGCAGTTCTGAAGAACTGAAAACATCAAGGCTTAAAAACACCTTAAAAACGCAGCAAAGATAACAGAAAGAGAGGCTTCGAGCTGCCAGCTGCAGCGAGGAACTCCGTTCATTCATATTTTATACCGTCTCGCTCCATCTCAATTGTAATGCCTTCGCCGAGCTCACAGCAGACAGAGACCCATTAGCTTTCAGTGATGCTAAACTGAACTTATGAAAGACGTCAGCCCACCACACTGCTCCCTGTGCTCTTACAATCACATGGGTCACAAGAACACCAACCGCTCAAATCTCAGACTCTTCATGAGCAATGAAGCTGTTGTTTACTACGGCCTTGTCAACAATGAAGAAAAAATAAAACCACAGACAAACAAACACAAAGATGACCACAGATGTAAATGGAGGATAAACAAATATCATCTTGTGGGGCTATATTAAGGACTTGTTGCCCTTTAAAAGGTTTTTTTTTTAAATTTCAAATACCTATTTATACTTAGTTTTTACTCTGATTATTTTCTATTACAGAAACTGGAAGCATAGAAGATTAGAGATATCTGATAAAGAGATACACAGATTAGAAAGTCTATTCTTGATATTCACTTTTTCAGTTCTACAAAACGCCCACCTCTCGTCTTTCTCGGCACCATCTTCTACTCTACTTAGAAAATTGGTGCAGGCAGAAAACCATTGTCTATTTCTTCTCTTAAATGAGTCTGCGGTAAAGTACAGTCTATCACTGACAGCCATGCCGTAGTCATTAGCCTGTGGGTTTATTTCTAATGAACTCCTTTTCCGGGACCAAGGAAAGCTAACCTTTGGTTGTGATGGTGTCCTGGACAAATGGTAACAAATTCTTTGCGAGCAGAAAGCAAAGGTCTGAGCCCTGGAGTGGTCATCCATAATAGCTTCCAGAAGACTCTTCCAGAGCCATATATTTCTACTAAGGCTTTTAAAAGCCTTTACAAAACACACCTCTGCATTAATAAGTGAGTTTGACAGGAAGTGAAAGGGCAATGCATAGTTGGAGTCAAATGTGAAACATATCCATTTGCATATAAACAGACAAACACTACTTTTACAAATGGCTTTAAAGGAACTGGAGACTCTGATGTGGTAATTGATGAGAACTTAGAAAGAGGAGGAAAAAAAAAAAAGAGTATTCGCAGTACTGCCTGCTGATTATATCACATTCTAGCGTGCACATGCTAATACGTTACCGTTCGAGTCTTTCTTAAACAGGCAGAGGGAAAGAGCGAGGGAAACCACAGCTGCAGATTAACAGAATCAATGCAAGACAAAGAAAGTCTGCAGAGCTTGTTGGTTACGGCACAATCTGTATTCTGCATTCAAGTTGTGTTCAAGGCGGTGGTACCAACTCCCTATGTAAGCATGCTTTTCTTTGTGTTCAGGGACTTTTATCTCTGACCACTCCAGGTTTAATCACAAACAATGCATTTTTATTTTTCCATTGCCCACTAAGAGCAAACAGGCAAAATCATTTTGAAAAAGTCTCATTATTGATGCACTACATCTATCCCACTCTTGAGCTTTTTATAGCTGCAGAAAAACAGTAAAAACAACCTATTTATTGATGGCAACAGGCCGTCTTATTGCTTAGCTGTCACACAACACACAAACAATGTTTCAGACCATTGAAGGCCAGATCACCTAATGAGCAGTGAAATCTCTCTCGTGCATAAAGTGCACAGGTTAAGCTAGTTTTTATTATAATCCAAGAGAGCAAAGGTGGAAATGCTCATCAAGTACCTTCAGAAAGATATACTTTATATGCAGTCTATACTCACAGCCTGGCTGTATTCATTCAAGAGCCCCACAGCAGCAATAACACTTCCTTCATCTGCATGAAGCCACAATGCACATATTTGTACTTTTTCTACTGAAAGCAAATCAATACAACCTCAAAAGCTCCACCTTCCTCAGGGGAAGTTCACCCAGGCTGAACTTTCCCACAGAGTTGAACCATGGTGAACTTTGAGCGAAGATGCGACCCAAAGCGTCACAATCGCAAGAGACACCAAAAACCAAACACAGAATTTAGACAACTTTGCTCTGCCGAAACAGAAAGTCGTGCCCGGTGCAGACGGGTCATGGTTTATATAGCGGATGCGTGACGATTTCACTGGACTGTTTTAAAACGTTTGTGATTTGGTCACAAAGTTTCCAGGCCTACCTTCAACTGTTCCTGTGGAATTTCCCCTTCAACTCTGTGA
This sequence comes from Haplochromis burtoni, assembly GCF_018398535.1. Classification (NCBI taxonomy): domain Eukaryota; kingdom Metazoa; phylum Chordata; class Actinopteri; order Cichliformes; family Cichlidae; genus Haplochromis; species Haplochromis burtoni. Next base: position 297,847 of record NW_024582747.1, read on the forward strand.
CGTGAACAAACACACGAGGAAATAAAAACAAATTTTAAAAGTGTTACGATCAGGGTTGGTTCCCTCGTGATCAGAATGCAAAAGTAGAAAAACCATCATTAAAAAACGTTTCCATTTTGCTGTCCTGTAATACTACACAACCACACCTTCGCTGGCACTTCAAATCCCCACATCTCTCCTCTTCACCAATTCCCATTGTGCCCCAAAATGTTACTATCTCACATCAAAAATGAAGGTTTGGGGGTTTTTTTGTGGTTTTTTTATGTATTCATACACAAACATTGACTAACACAGCCTCACTCTTGAGACGTCTGGTAGGTTTTTGAAAGCCATGACAGTCAGCCGTAACAGGGCCAAATGCAATATTTATAACCTGGTAACATGGTAAAATCTTTCTCCCTATATGACATCCGCACAAAGTCTCATGCAGAACCTGCCGAGGCTGTCAGGATAATGGCACTGATGCAGACAAAGTAGGTTAAGGCAATGCCTGTTCTGCTGGAAGACGAAAACAAGTCTGGCTCGAAGCACTCCGCCATACTTTTTTATGCCCAAATGTGAAGAGTGTGTATGTGTGTGTGTGTCTCTTTAAGGGGGTTGACATGAAGGCCACAACCTCAGGCTATGTCTGTAAATATAATCAGGCTCTAATACACTGCCTTGTATTCCCTTTGTAACGCCTATCTTTCGCTCAGGATCAGATTTGATTTCACCTCATGCTCTCCGACAGCTTTAGGTTTGTTTTAGGATTCTGCCTTAAACTCGTGGCTGTATGCTCCGAGGACTTTATATCAGCCTCTAAGGAATATTAAAAATAGTTAAATTATTCTGTTCCGCTTGGGAAAAATAAGTCGTGACGAAGCAAAGGGCAGAGGATTATATCTTAGCTCATCTGAAGTTTCAGAGAACCTATTGGAAAAATCTCCTGAGCATAGTCTTTGTTAGTGTGTGTGTGTGTGTGTGTGTGTGTGTGTGTGTGTGTGTGTGTGTGTGTGTGTGTGTGTGTGGATTTCTGCTAGTGATGGTGGTTAAGCAGAAAAGTAGCAGCTGCCCACCAGCTCCTGCCTACACCAACCTGGCACCAAGCAGGGGAATCCATGCCAGGTCAGGGAGTGACAAGGATGGGGAGGGGGTTGGTAGGTGGCTCTGGGGGCCCATATGGGGGGCTGGAACCAGGACCCGACAGCCTTGTGGGTTCCCTGGTGAGCATGTACGTATTAAACAGGTGGCCTTCGGTTAGGAATTAGGAAAAGGTGTGGACTCTAAGTGACACTGCTGGGATCCAGGACTAAAAATTCACAAGGTTATAATGTTCCATTTATTTATCTGTGACCTACGTCCTCAGTTTAAATGGATGACTCAGTCTTGAAATTGTATGTTTTAGTGCTTACACTCATTGTGATTAAAAAAAAGAAAAAGGTAATGTGATGATAATGTGTGGCGATACTTCAAAGGTTTTCCTGAGGGGAAGTTTGTTTTTCTTATGAGTTCTTCAGCATACAAAAGCAAAAAACATGAAAGGATGTGATGACAGGATGTCGTACGGAAGAGAAATGAGAAGTTAACGAGCAGAATGAAAGAAAGAAATGAGGTTGTACCACAAGCAAATCTGACCCATTGTGACGTAAAGCATGTTCCTTTACATTAACAGAGTAGGAGCTAACACCAACACACAAAACAACAATGTCAGGATTAAGGTCAAGCATACACTCATGCGCAGATACACGAAACTCTCTGTTCCAGCGAGTAGGGAGGGAGGCAGCAGGGGTCTGGCTGGCAGACAAGTGTCTGGTCATGGTGACCTACACAAGTGGTGTCCTCTGGAACACACCTCGCTCTCCATCTCTGGCTTTTCACCACCAACCCTTTCCCTCTTTCGGCTGCGTTTCCACTCTCTTCTGTCCTTGCTTTGCTGTTATTTCCAAATTTGCACTAAATTATTGGAGTTCAGCATCACTGAAGGGAGAACATTTCTGCGGGGTTAAGGTTGAGGTTAGCGATTTAGCTGTCAGCGGTTAATTCTAGGAAATGCATTATGCCAATGAGCATCCTGTGCATGTGCAGAGAGATGCAGATGCAGAGGGGGAAAGAATTTGGTGTAGTCCAAAAATGTTTCTCTCCACTTTTTTTCTGATTTCCTTTCCAGAGTTTTGAAATGGTAATGAGGCTGCTGGTATTTGCATAATGTGCCTTTCCTCGTTCCTCTTTTTCTACTTATCCAGGCTCTCTTCTACTCAAATTGCGGTTCTCCTGCCTCTTACCATCTCCTTTCATTGCATTTATTCTTCTCCTCCTACTAACCTGCTCTCAGGTTCTTAAGTGCTCATAGATTATTGACAACTCTAAATAAAGATACGATAAGATAAGCAGTTCAGCCAGACAACAGGAGCTGACCAACAGGTCTGCCACTTCCTGTGTGAACAGCTCCTCGTTCTTAGCAGGCTTGCTCAAAGCCTCTCATTCAGCTCAGCCCTAATATCAGCACTGTGCAGACGGAAAATGGACACTGCACAAAGCCTTAAGACTAAAAAACTGAAAAGGAAAAAAAGAAATACTGCTGTCAAATTTCTTGCTGATTACGACGGTGCATGCCAGGCAGGCAATGATGAAAGGAGCCATAACGAAGTCCTTCTGTGAGCTACAAAAGCATTTCTGGTCTACATAATCTGTCACTTCTGCTCCCACTTTACTCTTCTATTTTCCATCCTCTTCTCTCAATTTGTCTTCCTCTCTCCTCCTCCTTCCTCATCACTTCTCTCACCTTCCCCTCCCTCCTCCTCGCTCCCTGCAGCGTCTGTGCTCTGACAGTTATGTGTGAGTGGAGCGTGGGCTGCTGCTAATTTGTGCAGAGTGGGAGAAAGCTGTTTTGGCTCACCGAGGGGGGAAAAAAAAGCCCAGTTTAGCCTATATGATGGGATGGATGGATAGATAAGCCAAACTAAGCACAAACACACACACAAAAAAACTCACTTAATACACGTTTGTTTAGCCTGTAATTTTCACATCCTCGTCTAATGTCACATGTGCATTTACTGATAGAAGCAGCTGCTCAAACCTACATTCACATCCAAAGTGTGGAAGTGACTCTGGAAGGTGCAGACTTCTGTTCCTCTTACAGTACCTCCTCCTGGGTGCAATTTAGTCATCCTGATTAATATGCACCCAAATCTGTTTCTATCAGAGTCTTCCTCATTATCTCCCTCATTTTTAAATTTCAGTAGCATTCATCATGTCGCCTGATTGACTCAAATTTTGATCTGAAACTTTAAAAAGAAAGAAAATGCACAGTCACAGACTTGTGGCTTTAAGGTCGGCACCACTCACTGATGCTGTTAGCATCTCATTAAGGTCTGTGTTGAAATGGACTTTGCAGCATCAAATAAACACACACACACACAGAGGAAGTGTTACTGTTGCTCTTGGCACCCACTTAATTAATTCTAACACATCGTATGAATGTGTTAATAGACCATTGTACTGTACCTATTCCAATAAAATGCTGTTGTCCTTTTTTTGGCAGGCATTTAAACATTTAGTTATTCTTAGGGTTGGAACAGTCTCCACATTTTCAAGTGAATTTATTCAGCATCTCAGTCCAGCGAGTTAACTGTGGAAATACAAGTGTACTAGCTTTGAAGAGAACCGGTTAATCTTCCATCTATGACGGATCCTTTGTGGTATACACAGTATGGGTGGCTGCAACCTGTGATGAAACACTATTCCTGTGTGCTGCCCACAATGATGGTATCATGACAGCAGTTTTGCAATATTCGATGCTCTGCAAGAAAATTATCTACAATACATCAAATGTCTTAATGAAAAAAAACAAACAACCTCTGAAAGTGCAAAAAAGCAGGAATTCTGCATTTTTCACTGCCCTTTGTTGTTAGTGTGCGTACTATCGACACTATTCAACATCAATTTTGTGGCAGTTCAGTTAATCGGATCTCTGATTTTCTTTTTATTTAGTTTATCCTTTTTACAGCTACTTCCCTTCACTTTAACCTCATTGACTTGATAAGCACCCCAATGAAGAGCCATGAAGTACTGACTCCTGCAAGTCAAATTATCAATGGAATCTGCTAAGAGTACCTGTGTATTTCAATAAAAACAGTCAAAAGAGGCACCGTGTCCTCTCTGCGCTGCCTCCCCTTTCATCTCACCCACCAACCGGCCCAGCAGATGGATGCCTCTCCCTGATGCTGGTTCTGCCAGGTCTCTTCCTGTTAGACAACAGATCTTCCTTCCTACCATCGCCAAACTCTTTCTCACAGGGAATTGGTGTAATATAACTGAAATATCATCACAAGAGCAAGTAATGTAATATAATGCCCTAGAAATATTTTTTCCACTCTAAATACACTGTGGGACATTTTGTGTATAGCTTCTCAGCATTTAAAGTGTAATGTACACTGTAATTTATGGAGCCAGTCACACAGACGTAGAGACCAGTTGGAGACCACCTTACAACCACCACAAGAGGAAAAGAAATGAGCATTTGCTATAGTCACATGTAGTTTGTATGGAAGGTACTAACTTGTCTAACAGTTGTGAAACGGGAGACTGTGGTCCAAACTAGAAATGGAAATCTTCCACCTTCTGAAGTTTCACCTTTGGAAAGGTAAGGCACATTAAAAAAAAAAAAAAGTTTTAAAGTGCCCACTTTCCAGTATGTGTCATGTCTTTTTCAGTTTTACTGCGACTCGGTTTGCAAGTGCGTGGGCGCCTTCCGTCTTCTGTAGGAAGTGCAGGCGTCCGAGGCAATCAGTTTTTTGGTGCAGCATTCTCTTTGCAACCACTTGCCAACCAATCAGGAAAACCACATTTTTTCTTAGAAGCTGGAGGTTACCAGGTGGTCATTTACTGGTCTGTAAGCTTGTGTCAGTGAGGTCTTATTGATATTTCAATTTATAGCAATTTGTATGGAGGAAGTGACTAAAGCCTTGAAATAAATTCAAACAATTTATTTTTTAACTGCTTCTTTGTTGATATGGTGACAAACATGAGTCATACCACACACAAAAAATAGTGCCTTTAAGAAACTACTTTCACTTCTTTCATATGACACAGGGTTAGTTTCTCTTCTCCATTTTTGTGAATGTCAATGTATCATTACGCAGTGATGCGATTTTGTGTATAACACAGGTTTAACCCCCATTGGTCCTATCCACCACATGAGAAAGGGGTCAAAGGTTAATCCCTGCTTGTCACTATTAGCAGAGAACACAGGCTACAGTGAGGCTCTAACACTTTCTACAAATCTCAGACTTGCAGTACATTAATAAGTTTCACATTTACTTCCCCTTTCAGTTTGCTCACTCGCCCACACGTTCATATTCTTTCTGTTTCGCTCTCTCATTAGGGAGTCAGTTAAAGACTTGTAAATGTCAATATCATTAAGTTCATTTCTCTCCATATTATAGATACCAGCTCAACAAAGGCAGGCATCTAGCCCAAAGTTAACCGAGGAGTAGAGCAGGAGGGGATAAAGTGTGTTGGTCTAATGGGGTATAATTGTGTACATGCATTATATTATGCTCCAAGCTCCAATAAACGCATAATTACACCAAAGCTTTCGAGCAGACATCAAATTTTATGCAAGACTAAAACTTTCTAGATTTACAGCTTTGCTAAGAAACTCTAAAAACACTCTATTTCAATTTCATTCATAAAGCAGGGGTTTTAACATTTTTTTATACTTAAATGAAAACTAAAATGAAACTTGAAAGCCTCTGAGAGCCACTTGTTGTTTTGGGTTTTATTAAATACATGGATGTAGGCAGTCGGTTGAGTTGTTTTCGTGTCTCCTGGACTGACTCATTGCTGGTGAGATCAAAGCAGAGGCCTTACAATCTGGAGGATTCATGGTTCTTCTTGTCACTGAAGTTAGTCCTTTACAATCACTCTCGTGCTTTGTATTTGGCACCAGTAAGCTTTCCGCCTCAAAGTACTGCGGGATGGATACCAATCTAAAGATCACGAATGCCTAAAACTTCTGCACCATTGTCTATGTGCATGCGTCTGTCTGTGTGTTTATGCCATTACGTGGGTCACCACTGCAGGCAATGAAACATACTATTAGCAGACTACAGCTCCGAGCCTTGGCACCCATATCTGTGACATCACTGCTGCATCAGCATTTCGTCCTGCCACATGGGACAAACATACCGCTTGTGGGTTGATGACATGCTTATGTGGCGCGATCATCCTACGTTCCAGTCAACAAGAAGATGAAGTTCCAACCAAATTTGCTTGTGCCACGTGCACTTTCACGTAAATGCACATGAAGTGACACACGCAGAGCGAATTCTAAACGGAGTCTGTCACTGAATAGCAAATTGTCATGTACTAAAAACAACACGCAACGTCAGCTAGTGGAAATGATTGCATGGCTGGGCCTAAATGATAAGTTCCTTCATAATCAGACACTGACAGGGTGTACTCTTAAGCCACATATTAGCAAGCAAGAGAAACCTGATCACCTCTGAGCATTAATGTTCTGTAATCACCTGTGGTGTACACCACCCAAAGACAAGACTGGATCAATTGCTCAGCTCTCAGTAAACACATGTAAGATGTACACCACTGAATTAATTGTACTGGATAACCTGTTCAACTGCTCATTACTGAACAGGTTTAGATACTCATTATCCAAGTATCTAATCAGGTAATCACATGCCAGAAACTCAGCGCATGTGCACACGCAGACACTGTCAACATGACCTGCTCAAGTTCAAACAGAGCAACAGAACAGAGAGGAGAAAAAGTGATTTAATTTACTTTGAACGTGGCATTGTTGTTGGTGCCAGAAAAGCTGGTCTGAGTGTTTCAGAAACTGCTGATCTGCTGGGATTTTCACCACATAACCATTTCTACGATGATCCAACACAGAGAAATGATCCAGTTAGCAGCAGCTCTCTGGGTGAAAAAGCCCCGTTGAGATAAGAGGAGATTATCCAGACTGTTTCGAGCTAATAGGAAAGCAACACGAACTCAAATAACCACTCGTTACAACCAGGATACGCAGAAGAGCATCTCTGAACACACAAAACGTCTAACCTTGAAGCAGATGCGCTGTAGCAGCAGAACACCACATCATGATGGTTTTGAAAGAGGAATGGAAGAAGCTATGCATGTCCACTATGAGCGACCCTCTTTGAACAGAGGCGGTGGTTTACGGCACAAACTGTCTGCCATCTATAATCCAGTTTTGAGATTCCTTCCCAGACGCCTTAACGCCCTCTCATATCCTGGGCCTTCTGACCTCAGAAAATCCCATGATAGGGTGGGGCTTGGCTGACTGTGGCCTACACCCATTTTCACACCTTGGCTCAGGTGATTAGGTAGAGGACCATTAGGGGGTCCTTTTGTCCCTCTCGGGGGGAAACTCCCACACGGCTTAAATCTAGGACTCCACCATTTCACCCTAGAACTGAAGAAGCTTCTCGGATGAGAGGTGAAATATCTTCAAGCAACTTAAAGAAGTCCAGACGCTTTTCTTTCCAAGCTCCTTAGACTACGATGACCATGACTGAGAACATTCACAGACATACCACACCGTGTGCTTCTCCTGTAAACCAAGAACAGGAAACTGAGGCTAACCAGCCCCCCTTGTACCCTGGTACCCAGCCCCCCCTGGAACCAACAGTTTGGATGGTGGTGTAATGAATTTTGGGGATATTTTCCCTGCAAACTTTTTGGCCCCTTATTACCATTTGAGAGCTTGGTTTAAATGTCATCGACTACCCGGGTATCATTTCTGACCAACCTGTAAAAACCTGTAATAAAAATTTGTACGGTGAATCCAAACAATGACAAGACTGATCCAAGCCATCAACACCGATCCAAACACAGTTCACACACATGCATTTACACAGACAAATAAGCCCTACCAAAATGGTTGTGTGCCGTTGGTTTAATAAGTTCCAGAGGCTTCTCCGTGCTGGTTAATCCACCTGTCAGAGAGAAGGAAAAGTTGGGCTAAATATGGTCTTTAATGTGGCAACAAAATTAACTTTAAAATAGAATTCAAAATTAATTCTCAATTTGGCATGGACTGTGCAGGATTGGATTAAGTTAAGTAGGATTAATTTCAGTCATCTTTGCAAGCCCTCATTAGTGAGAGTATTAATATTTATATTGGGATGCTTATGAAATTAGCATTAGTGAAATCTGAGAAGAAAAGTACTGAAGATGACTTAAAAGCATTCACAAGCACAATGTCAAAGTCTCTTCTTAAATGGATCAGTCTTCAGGCTTTCTTAATCTGGCTTCATTGCTACAGATATCTGCTCAAAAGAAGGCCTGCTGTACTTATGACTGCACTTATCAATATGTCAGGAGATTTTAACAATGTTTCCGGCTTCTTTTAGGAATCCAAACTGCATGATGTAGTACAGAAAGCTGGAAGTCCAGAACTAGACTTAAGCCTTGTCCATTACACATGTCCTCCATGCCAGGCCCCTGTCGTATGATGGAGTGCATGTGTAATTATTAGCTGCATGTGATAATAAAACAATTAGCAACTGATTCAGTCATGGACTAGCCTTTAAAAAATGTAATAAAAGAGAATTCAGTAATTTCCAAAACTCTACATTTAATTGGAAACTAATTGGAAGACAACAGCTGCTGAAACTGAGGACTGGATCTGTGCAACAGCTTTCAAAACACATGAGAGACGATGAATACATTTGAGATTTGAAAGGAAGATTTCCTGGTTTTTAAAGAGCTTTCCCCGCACCTCCACTCTTGTCTGAATTTCAGCTGCTCAACAATTTACAGCTTACTTTGTTTCTAATTTACTTCTACTTGATAGTTTCAGGACATACTGAGGAAGTTTTCAATAAGTACGTTTTGCACCCAGAAACTTTCTTTTTGTACTGTATCAGGTGTAGAATGAGACAATAAAATCCTCCCCAGAAAAGAGATTCGTGGGTGTCAGTATATTTCTCCACAACCTTTATATAAATCATTAAGCATTAAAGGTGCCTTCACAGATGTGTGAGTTACTCATGCCATATCATTTAGCTTTAATATCTTTTTTCACTCTTTAGCCTGGATAATTTCGCACACACATTACATATAGTTTATTTACATTTTACACTTATCCCTTTACTGTCACGGCTGGCGGAGGGAGCCGTGTGGTGTGGAGGGAAAGGAGGACCCAAGATGCAGCGAACTGATGACAGAGTGATGTTTATTTACAAGGTGGTGGTGGTGGCAAAAACAGGCAACTCAGCATGAGCAATTACAAACCTAAACTGGGAGAAACTAAAGACAAACCTGAGACCATA
>NW_024582747.1:316480-330669 GCF_018398535.1 Haplochromis burtoni
TAACGAGACACAGACCTACAAAGTAAAACAGGAAACACCCAAACTGTTTTACAGCACAACACGGGGACATGAAGGATAGGCACAGGTAGGGCTGACAAAACATCAAACTAGAGATTCAACCCTAAATTAATACAAATCAGAATAAACACAAAATGCTGGGTCAACGACCCAGGACCATGACATTTACATACAGTTTTTTCCTTGTATTCCCATTCTTACTGCTGCTAACATATATTTCTAAACTGTATTTATTATCCATTTTTAAATTTTCTCATACGGCCTAAGACTTTGACCTACTATCAGGTGCTAAGACCTTGAAAAAAGAAGATTATACCATGTACTGTAGTTGCAGCAAGAGCAGTGTGGTCAAGAAGTATGGGAATTTTTCTCGCAGTGTGTGGGAGTGGGGCTCTAGTATGCTGGGCTTATAAATGAAATAGTCTCAGCTTTCACGTCAGTGTATGTAGTGAATTGTAAACCCTTTTGTTCACTGTTGTTAGAGGCAAGTTAAACATAAACTTATATCAAGCAAACGTCACATTTAATCTTCCATTATTCATAACAGCCCTCCAACATTTATCAACAGATATTCGAGCTCTTCTTCTGTGTACTGCAGCCTTGTTTAGCAAGTGATTCACAATATCAGTCACACTGGCATCAAGTGACAACAGTGTTATGTTTTATTTCATGACTAAGTTATACGAGTTCAGTACAGGGATGTGATCACCAACACTTACTGACTGTACAGGACACACAGAGTTATAATTAGCCTGCTGGACTGAATTTTAAGAAGGCAGCTAATATACATTTTAGAGCGTTTCCAAGGTTACCTCAATGAAGAAATTTCAGCTTTTGGGCAACACCGTCAAACGGCAAACAGTTTATGCTTGCTTTTACAAACTGTCACTCTGGTGCTCCGTGGTCTTGAATTCAAGCTCTTGTGCTCAATACAAGCTTGCTGCCACATTTCTACTCCGCTTCGTTCAGCCTACATTAGTTTATCTTTAAGACTGGCAGCTGGTATGCATGGTGGGGTCAGTAATCCTGCAATTATCACCACTTTTGGGAAGCAAACTCTTAGAATGTAGTAAATGTCTAACTTTGTCTATACTCAGTGGGTGCGAGCACAAACACAGCAGGCTGTCAGAGTTAAAAATGTGTGCCAGACGAGCAAAAAACGACGAAAACTGACACACGATATAAAATCGACAATGCTTAGCAAATTTGAAAAGCAAATAGTAAGTGTGAATGGAAATCACAACATCAAAAAAATGTTCATCGTTTTCTTGAATCATTGGAGACAGACATGCGGAAAGAAAAGAGAAAGTGTGGAAGAAAAGGAAAATGTGAAAGGAGACCAAGTGCTGTGGCCACATGATCGAGCAGCAGTACATGACATACCCACAACTACTATGGATTTTGTTTTTCTGGGTTGCTAGGCACTATTTTGAGCCTAAGCAGACTGTCCTATGACTAATACATGATGAAGGGAAGGGCTGAATTAAATATTCATATCGCACATACAAACACAGTAAATGCATTTCTTGAATTCCTGGGCAACGCCGGCTTCCTTTGTGTGTTTAACAGAACATATTGAAAAAGAAAAGACACAAAACTAAAGAGAAGAGAAGCTTTGAATAGACAGAGTATTATAGGAAAGCTGTGCGTGCACACGTGTGTGTGTGCGCTTGTGCGCGCATGTCAGTAGGATGGCAGTGGCAGATGGCAGAAAGATGACACCAGAGCTTGATGGGCAAGAGACAGGCCACACTTAAACACACACAAAGGAAGATTTGAACGTGTGAGGGGCTGTTATACATCTTCCCTCTGTTACGCTAAATTCCATCACCTCATTTTAACCTCTTTGCCTTTGGCCTCATGGAAACTCTGTGTATGACTTTCTCTTTAATATATGCAGAGATGTGTATAACAGCCTGATTTTAGCCTGAAAAAAAAGTCATGGGGTGGTGCTTTAAGATCGGCAGACAAAGTGGGAGCTGTGCATGACAGTTAAGGTCTACTTTTACCTGGTATAGTGTGTCGTAATGGGGGGAAATCTATGCTGCAAGATTTTATGACTCTTTATCTGCCACAACGATGAGCAACACAAATGCTGTTTACCTTCAGTTTTTATTGTGTCTTGGTCAGAGCAGTTTTACAGAAGTCGATTTTTATGTGTGACTGGAGGAAGTGACTTAAAAAGGAAGACAAATATAAGGCTCAGAAATGTGTGTAATTATCTGCATGTGCAGAGGAAATGTATTTCGCGGAAACCAACCAGCTTCATTGGGTTGTCGACTATGACCGGTATGACCTCTTAACGCCTGAGCGGGAAGACGGGTCAAGAGCTTTCTGCCATAACACGCAGTGATGAGAGAAGGTCTCCATGGGAACAGAACAAACAAATAGGCAGAAAGAGAGAACGTGTTGTTTTAAACCTGGTGTTTGCAATACTCATGGCACTACCCTTAAATAGCCTGAATATCTCGGCTCAACAAGCGGTCACAGTGCTTGTTGTTAATGTATTTTCCAGCACAACAAATGACATAGTGTTGTGCAGAAACTGATAAAAGCCCAAAGTAAACATGACATAGGAACACTTGAGGAAGGTTAGTATTGTTAATGAGATTATGGGTTGGAACAAAAAAAAAAAAAAAAAAAAAAAAAAAAAACCAGCAGTAATTAAATCTTCATTTGACACATCTCCCATTCTTTACATTCTTATTTAGGTTTTGCATGTTAAATTATATTGTTCATTTTCTTAGAACAGGCACATCCACGAAGCACAGGATAAACACCTGGTGTTTCTGGGAAAATGTGTGACGGCAATGATGTTGCCAAAGTTTAATTTTCTTACAATTATGATTAAAAAAATAAAATAAAAACATATCGACAAGTCACGGGATTACACATGTGGGGATAAACTCAACCGATGAATTGAGGTTGGATTGTTGATATGACAAAACAGGCTACTTGAGGGCATTTCCTGTTATCAGGAAATTATCAGTAAATCAAAATAATCAACAAACAGACTGACAATAAACCTCAGATCTTAACTCGGCAATCTGACTGAATCACCATTATATCGGTTTATAGCTTTCATTGTTTAAAAGGCCATTAGCAAGTCCAGTTTTTCCTTTTGTATCAAGCATACATGATTATTAGCCCTGCATAACATTACATTACATTAAAGCACTGATTGGTAGCAAGAAGATAAAAGAGATTAATTTTATGTGCCGAGCAAAGCACACAGAACTATGTTTTAGGTGTCGTGTTAGACAGATGCTGCATACGCACATTCAAAGAGCACCTTGATCTGACCGTGTATTATAGATATGCTTTCAAATTCTGTCTTGACCTCTGATGTCCCTTAGACACAAAAATTGGAAAGCCAGTGTTCTAGCTAACCAGGTCCAATATGTCCTACTTTGCTCCTGATTTACTTTCTCCAAAGGCCAGCATTAATCAATCGAGTACCTATATCGAGTCCATTGGAGAAGATACCAAGTGCTACCTGCAAAATTGCCTGCAAAGCCCTTTAATTCATTTTAAGGAGGGCACTTATCCATACTGTCCAAATAACACATCAGTTGTGTCAGAGTTTTATTGAACAGTTGTCCTCTCTACAGTACAACTATTATCTGCATTTACGGTGGTGAAAAGAGCTAAAGTTCAAGAGAGACGAGGCAAAGAGGTTCGCCACCACTCACAGCTCATTCGGTGGTCCGAGCTCTGGCTCAGCTGCTGAACAAATGGGAAGAGGAGCACTCGAAATGGCTTAATTATTTATTTTGTTATGACACATTTTGTATCACCAGTATTTAGAGGATGTGCTTGTTGTGCAGCACAATGCACAAAGCGTTATTAAAGTAAGTAATGCCCTGCGGGGTGTTAATGCTGTGCATAAGTTATATGTGTTATGTGTATGTAATGGCTATTTTAATGTGCAGACCTGTGACCTTTGCCATATGTATACCTCCTAGCAAAGACTGACCATACTCCTCAGAGACAAGGAATACAGAGTACATACGGTATGTAAAAATAAATCTGACATAAAATTTCAAAAATACATGTGTGCCCGTAAGCTCAGGCAGGAAAATGATTCGCTCTCTTTCCTTATGTCATATTCCTTTTGTAAAAGCCTAACAGCCTTCCTTGTGGACAGACATACGTGATCGCCACATGGAAAAGGAAGAGGAGGAGTGCCAAGTTACCGATGGCTGGCAGAACGACAAGTTGGCTCCGAGGCCAACAGGAAGCAGGAGTGCCTGGTTCAGTGGATACACACCCGGTGTACTAAGCTAAGGGGAGAGCCCTTCCACAGCGTAATAAGAGACGCACAAAGAATACATGAACATTCATAAGAACACATAAGTCAATGTGATGACATTTACACACCCATCTCGCACACACCTTTCCTCCCGCTAGACCGAAGGTGTCAAACCTGCCTTGTTCAGGGCCGCTTCTCTGCACCATTACCATACACGCCAACCTGTCTAGTCCACTACAACTCAGTCTGGTGTATTCTGAGCCCTGCCACCCTCTACTCTGCCAACTATGCCATTCTGTCTGCCGAGGCTCCACCAAAACTGCCCTTCTGCTACAACCAAACTCCGAGCCAGTCCGAGAGGGTGCCAGCAACGCCAACCTGTCATCGCCACTCTAAACCGCAAGATAATCTGCTGGGAAGCCAACATATGAGGAGACTCAATCCAAAATGAGATCTCAATCATGTGACTGAAAAAATGACTTTCCATGGAAACTTGCAGTTTCTGTATTTGGTAAGGAAGCTTCTTTTCTTCCCCCTTTCCTTGACATCAGCTTTATTTAGGAGATTAGCTTATAGTGTATGTGAAGCAGTCTCCAGCTAAAGGGTTTTATCCGTTGTTTGCTCATACTGTCTTAAAATGACCTGTATAATTAAAGAGTCACAGGACAGGTCAAACCAACATGACTCCTGAGCTTAACAAGAAGTCACCAGCTGTAGAATCAGCCACTTCTGTGTGGAAAAACATCCTGCTCCTCACATACAGGGTCTTGAATAATCAGACCCCATATTATCTTAATATAGTACCATATCTCCCTATTAGAGCACTTCGCTCTCGCTCTGCAGGCCTACTTGTTGTTCCTAGAGTATTTAAAAGTAGAATGGGAGGCAGAGCCTTCAGTTTTCAGGCCCCTCTTCTGTGGAACCAGCTTCCAGTTTGGATTCGGGAGACAGACACTATCTCTACTTTCAAGATCAGGCTTCAAACTTTCCTTTTTGCTAAAGCATATAGTTAGGGCTGGACCAGGTGACCCTGAATCCTCCCTTAGTTATGCTGCAATAGACGTAGGCTGCTGGGGGACTCCCATGATGCACTGGGTGTTTCGTCTTCACTCACTACGTGTTCACACCTCTCTTTATTCAGTCATCAGTTATTATTAATATCTGGCTCTCTTCCACCGCGTGTCTTTTGTCCCGTCTCCGTCCCATCACCACCAACCGGTCGCGGTAGATGGGCGTCTCTCCCTGACCCCATTTCTGCCAAGGTTTAGCCTCAATAAGATATTATTACCACTGAAGACTATATCAACTAAGATAAAGAGAAAAATTGTGTACTAATATATCATATTCTAATAAAAGTTCAACAGTTCCAACAATCACAGTCTATAAATTAAAGTCGCACAGATTAATCACTCACACTGATGCAGACTTTTGTCTATAATAACAGATCAATTAGAGAGCATGCCTGATAGAGTTTCAGCTAACTCTGAGATGGTGCCCCTATGACAGATTCTAATCAAACCTACTGGAACTTTCTAGAGACTGACCTCTACATTATGCATTCATGCTTTAATAATTAGCAATGCACAGAACAGCAAATCCTTGTATTGCCTGTTGAATCCATCTATGTGCAGGCTAAACCCATGAAAAACTTCTCACCACTGCAATGCTGCAAACCACTTGTTGGTGTTGTGGCCGTGTTTACCAACTACTCAGCCCTTCCTCTGGGCATTTTAAACCTACGAGACAAACCACAGACTTTGACTTTATTTTTACTGCTGAGCCTTTTTACATTTGTCTGACTGCACTCACATGTGTGTACTGTTTGTGTACACATACATTTGTGTGGCTTGGCTGCTATTAAACAACATAATTTAGGTATTTATAGTACACACAATATGCATTTATGTGTATGTACTACAATCACGTTAAGACTTAAATACTAGTTTCTAAGGCCAAAGTATATTTACTTGTTAAACAGAAGAATAACAGAGCTTCTGATATTTATATACAATAAATAGTTAAAAAAGCTTATTTTCATCATTGTTTTGTCCAAGTACGCTGCTTTAATTAAGAAGCAGTTTTTGCAGAGAGGAATAGCCAAATGCTTTTCCTAATATTTTTTTTAAAAAACTTATATAGTTTCAATATGATGTACTATATACTCCTATTTTCATTACAACTGTCTTAAAACCTCCACAGAAACAAAGCCACCTTCTCAAATTCATTAACAGGAAAACAGATTTGTGGTAAAATGCAGCAGCGTCACAGCTGAAAACGCAGAAAGAAGTGATCTGCGTATGTGTGCGAGGCCTGCTTTTCTGTAAAGATGCTCCTGGAAAAGAGGTTAATTACTACACGTTTTTGTGCCATCAACAATGACAAAGAGCATCGGTGACACTCGGGCCCATGTTTCTCATTACATTTTAGGTGCAACTCATCACAAAGACTCAGTGCTCAGTGAAACAAGGGCTGTGTACACATTTAACCAGGAGCACGCAGCATCCAGATATCCTCGACAGGATATTTGTAGCTAAAAAAGTAACAATTCGGATTTTAGGTCAAACGGTCTGATCCAATCTACCACTCTTACTGTGTCTCACACACACACCAACTATCCACAAACAGAGTCCATGTGGGCTGGCAGCATGCAGGCAACATGAAGTAAGTCCACTGAGAGACAGCAGATTGTGCGCATGTTCGAGAAAGGCCTGAAAGAGGAATTTAAAAAGAGAGAGAGAGTGACATCTGTCCAGGATTGAAGGGGTCACTGGGAAGAGAGAAGGACCTTTGTGTTTGTGAGAGCATTACAACATGTGCACGGCACTCGGCAGAGTCCACAAGATTGTAAAATATACAGGTGTGGAGGAAAGAGTGTGGACTCCAACAAAACAGATCATTTCTGCTGAATTTTAAGTAAAAAGAAGTTAATACAGTCCCACAGACACAAGTGTTAATACATGTTTTTCTTTCATTAAAGCAGTTACACTTCAAATAGTCTGAATTCATCTTATACTCTGCATTATACTGTGCTCAGTCCATTCACTATCTGAAACTTTAAGTGTTGTTTTGCTGGTTTGCTGCTCCTCACGAGCAGTCCGTCCCCGTGCAGGATTTTGATTCTGATGTGATTGTCTTCTTTGAGGCTAAAATTTCTACAATCTACAACTTGGCTAAGTCTTTCCTGAGTGTCTTAGGAGTCCTTGTGGGGTCTTTAAACATTTCTAGCAGAGTCGATCTTTGAAACCTTCACTTCCTCCTTCTGTGCTGAATGGCCCTCTTTGAATGTCCCGATTATACTCCTCACTCCAGTTCTATCCACTTTGGAAACTCTGTGATAATTTTGTATATTCACCTCCTGCTTTGTGAACATCAACATTTCTTTTTTCTGTTTTGGGCATGATGCTTTAACAGTGACAGCTCAAACCTCTGCTGAAATATTTACACTGTGTGTAAACTTGAAGATAATTTTTGAAATAATTTTATCCTCCTCTGTCTGACAGAAAATAAAGAAATAAGGAAGCGTATAAAATATCCACTTTAACTAAAAAAAAAATGTAAACATTGAAAATGAATATATATATACTGCTGTTATAGTGTGCTATCATCAGGGAGGCTATGTCATTCACTTCAATTCTATTTTATTTATACTGCGCCAAATCACAACAACAGTCACCTCAAGGTGCTTTATATTGTAACATAGACCCACAGACAAGGGGCGGCCATCTGCCTCGACCAGTTGGAGTAAGGAGAGGAAGACGAGACAAAAGACGCTGTTGAAGAAAACCAGAGATTTAAGTACGGTTCAACGCGGAGAGGTCTATTAACACATGAGTGAGAAAGGTGACTGGAAAAGAAAACCTCAGTGCATCATGGGAATCTCCCAGCAGCCTACGTCTATTGCAGCATACCTAAGGGAGGTTTCAGGGTCACCTGGTCCAGCCCTAACTATATGCTTTAGCAAAAAGGAAAGTTTGAAGCCTGATCTTAAAAGTAGAGATAGTGTCTGTCTCCTGAATCCAAACTGGAAGCTGGTTCCACTGAAAACTGAAGGCTCTGCCTCCCATTCTACTTTTAAATACTCTAGGAACAACAAGTAGGCCTGCAGAGCGAGAGCGAAGTGCTCTAATAGGGTGATATGGTGCTACAAGGTCATTAAGATAAGATGGGGCCTGATTATTTAAGACCTTGTATGTGAGGAGCAGGATTTTGAATTCAACTCTGGATTTAACAGGAAGCCAATACAGGAGAAATCTGCTCTCTCTTTCTAGTCCCTGTCAGGACTCTTGCTGCAGCATTTTGGATCAACTGAAAGTTTTGCAGGGAGTTTTTAGCACACTCTGATAATATTGAATTACAGGAGTCCAGCCAAGAAGTAATAAATGCATGAACTAGTTTTTCAGCGTCACTCTGAGACAGGATATTTCTAACTAGAGATGTTGCGTCATTACCATGTGTGCTCCAAGCTGCACCAACAAGAAAGAAGGCAAACTGTTTTAACCGCGGTATCTGCCGTACCTCGCTGATATTTGTCTAAAATGTTATAACCAGCTTTGTGGTGATTAAACTTGACTTCAAAACACGTTTGTGCTTTATTAGCCTTGAGAGCCACAAAGGACTAAGAGCAGGAAATCCAAAGGATGTAACACTGAGAGAAATCCCAAGGTTTCATCACAACTCTACACAGTACCATGTTTACCCTCTAACCTCAACTCATTTGTCATACCATTCTATTGTGAAAGGGACAAATGACTTTTTGTTACGATAAGGACATTAGAGGCTTGATAAGTTCTCCTACGCTGAATGCAGGCACCACCGGTTTAAAATGCAGGACTGAAGCCACCACGATGAAGACAAAAGAGTGAGACGAACAGAGACCCGTCATGACAAGCTAGCTACACCAGCAGGCTGTAAACCACTGGAGTTAATTGCACCTTTTGTGTATCAGAGTTTGTTTTTACAAGAACTGTATTCACTGTGTGTGTTGATGCCGGGAATATGGGTGTGATTCTCAGCATGTAAAGTCATGTTGACTCCTGTTGATTTTGTGTGTATGCTGCTGAGACCTGTTATTAGTCTCTCTATAGGCTGTGTGTTTACATATGTAGATATAGTGAAAGTCAAAAGCATGCCCCTGATTCTCTTTACATTATGTTAATAGGTAAATTTAAAAGAAACCCAATGTTTAACGCTGGTTAAAAAGCTGGAGGGGATTTTTTCTGCCCTATCCTGTATCATCATTTACATTTTTAGGCCTATAATAACCCAAAAGCTACTGAACCTGGAAACATCCAGGACATCTGGACAGCCAAAATTCTACCCTGCTGCAGTTTTTACCTAATGTGGTATCACAGATACTGCATTCACATTAGACTTTGAATGATTTTTATTTGTCTCAGCACTACAATCTCAGGTCACAGTTAGAAACTAAGACCTTAGGCCTCATTTAGACCTCTGTGGGGAATCTTTGTAGAGCCTACGACGTAACCAGCACAAGAGGCTGACGCTGTTGCCCACATTAATGTTTGTGCTGGTGAATTATGTGTTAATTACTGCGTGGTCATGTCGCAGTGTTTTATGTACAGTGTCAGTCGAGACAAACAAATCAACGCTAGGACTTCTTTCCTTCCCGACTGCCTGCTCTTTGTTGCGGTCAGTTTTTATGTTTGCACATTCCTTCAAGTCCATTCCAACAGTTTCCTCCAGGAATTTGCTGACATCTGTGAGTCCTATGCTTTGACTATTATTCATCATACTGAGGCTATGATTGTTGTTCTCTCAGTGATAAATTAAAAAACTGTGGCACAAATGTATCCGGAAATGCACATGAGGAATGAATTGTACTCAACAGGCCAATCAGCAGGTTGTGATGCGAAGTTCCACTTACGGGGCCGTGCACGTCAGGTTACAGCTCAGGCTTTCAGAGGGTATTTGTGCTTATTTCATAGCTATGGTGTAAAACACACATTCTCACATCTGGGTTTAATGATCCGAACTTTGATGCTTCTCACATATTGTAAATTACTATATTAATCAGACCTCCAGATGCCTCTCAACTGTTGATGAGCGCAAGTCAGACTCAATTATAAAATGACTGCTAAAAACAATATAATGAGCAAAAAAGGAGTCTAGAAGGCTCGGTCGGATGAGCAACCTTGGTGATGTGATCATTTATTGTTAATCACGGTGAAATTTAATTAAGTCATTACGCCTTAATAAATCAAACAACCATAAACTTTGTACAAAACATTTGAAACCCAATCCAGAATGAACCAAAAAGATGCTAACAGGGGGGGGGGCTATCTGCTAAATTTAATTTGATTAAAATCATTTAAATTCATTTACGTTGTAGTTCCATTTGAGGGCAAGTTAAACCAAAATTAACAATATTATCAACTTTCATATCCACCAACAAATCCTTTTAACACTTTCATCATAAAAGCAATAAAACCACAATTTAAGAAAGGCTTTAGAAGGGAAAGGAGAGTGAGATGGTGAAAGGAAGAGCAGTAAGGCACACAGGGACGGAGCGAGTGATCCCACTGTCCCATAGCCTCAGGTGCTGTTGGCAACAGCGTAGAGTTATAAGGCAGGGTCAGGGGTTAGGGTGACACACTACACATCCTTCAGGAATTGTGTATGTGTGTGTGTCATGCCCAAAACATTAAGCAGCCCTGAGACTACAGCTCACAGATGTCACATGATCACACTGGATGCAAAGAAATATACAAGCCTGCTGTATTATTGGGCTGATGTTGGCTATTAAAAACTAATAATCTGTCCATTTTCACAAATTGTTCTAAGATAAAACACTGAAACTGAAACCAAATATGGAGCCTGTAAGGAAAGGAAAGTCCCTAACATTCATTTTGGCTCCAACATATATCGTCCACCAAAATGTGTCTGATCAGTAGCTCTCCCCTACTAATAAAATGCTTCCTGGGGGAGAAAGAAGAAGCTTCAAAGTCATCCTCCAGTCGATATGCGATCCTCCACAAATCCCCGAGCTTCCTACCGTCTCCATTTTCAGCACAAATCCTCCCTGTGAGTGTGTGAAACCTACTCGCACCTCGCCATCAAACTCCTTTCTCCTAAATCAACTCTCGCCACTCAGCCCATCTCCTTCCTCTTTAAACTAAAGCACTATAGTATAACTCTATCAAGGACACATCGTGTTCCACTTTTTGCCCCGCCTCGACTCTGTTGGGCTTTAGCAAAAATGTGTGATTTCACAGAAGACAAAGATCTACAGCTACAGTAAGATTAAAGTGAATTAAACTTTATAAATGAACCAATGTAATCCTGTAAAAACAGGATGCACACAGGTCTTTTGTGTCTTAGTGTCCTGCTGCATAAATCATTGATTGTTTAGTAAAGTTTCATACATTTTCTGAAACTGGGAACGCAATTAATAGTTAATACTTTTCTTAATTCATGTTCTCACAATGACATTTGTGACACTATTATATCCATTACTGTACAAAGACTTGATAGGTAAAAGTAAGCAACAACACTACAACATTAGCCTAATTGTCTGAGTCTAGTTTCATGCAATTATGGGAACATGAGCATGAAACACACTCGATGACTTTTCAGTACATTCCTGAAAAGAGGACTCACTGCAACACCAGTAAGGAAGAAAGGAAGGAAGGAAGGAGGGAAGGAAGGAAGGAAGAGGAGCATAAGAAATAAAGCAGTTTGAAGGAGAGAATAATTAAGTGCAACCACAGTGCAGGGAAAAAAATAAAGGGGGAATCAACAAGGAGGTAGTTCATTTTTAGGGCTGGCTAATGTATACTACCAGAGAGAACTAACACAACACCGAAAAGACAAAACAAAGAGACAAGTTTTAAAACATGAATATGAACTGGAACATTTTTATACAAAAAGCCTGTGCATTCCCAGTAATTAGGAAGGAATTTCTTACATGTGGCTCTCTCTGACGTCAATCCTGTACCTTCCCAGAGTTTGCTTTCTCTTCCCCGGTGCTGTGAATGTTTAGTGTTAGGCTGCTTTTGGCAAACCTCCTGGACTTGGGTGCTAGAGAGGTTTAGGGGGAAGGGTGGGGTTTCTCTGCTTGTTTGAATAGCAAGCAGAGATGAGCAAGGTAACCCCAGTTCAAGTATTTGGCTCTCCTGTGCTAATGCACTGTTATTGTGTATGTTGGCGATTGCTAAATAAGTATATCTTAACAAACTCAAAAAGTTCAGATATTTCAAGCAGAGTGCAAAAAATCTGTAGACTTCAAAGACATGAGAACCAATAAATACTGGACTGGTGTGTTCAAACACTCTTATATAAAGTCCATGTGAAGTGTTCGTTTGGCCCCAGCCTGTGAGAAGGTTTAGATTTTTGATTCTGCTTAAAGTCCTCTTTAGGGAAAATTTACAGTCCATTCATCCAACAGTAATTATGTAAATTCATTCTGGACTGCCTGAAATCATAAAATCCTGTTGCTCTGCTTTTAAAAATAAAAATAAAAAACACAGCTGATTTAAATTTGGCTGATCTCCACTTGTGGATTTTGTTTTTTTCATTTTTGTTTTTTTTTTTTAAATGGAGTTGATATTTATGAGACGTTCACTGTAAGTGACATTCTGAACACTTGCATGTGCAGATCTGCGTTTTCTGTCATGCACAGAGCCCAAACATTAATTTCCATGTCAAACTAACCTGATTCCCTAGCTTCACAAAACACCAATCAACAGTTTAAGAGTCCAAAGTGTCCAAGCTCTAAGTGGGCCATTAGGTAAGGCGCATGCAGCCAGGTGCAACAACAGTTCCCCATGAAACCATGCTGTCAGCACAGTTCTAGTGTGACGTCCTGAGGTATTTGAGGGAGAACATTTGGTGATAATGAATTGAACTGCAGCACTTGTTATTGTGCACGAACATACAGCAGTTTGAAAACCCAAGAGCTTTTCTTAGCTTTTCCTCAACAAAATCTTTAATCTCATTCTTTCCATGTTTGCCAGATTAGATTCCCTGATACTTTACCCTCTTCCTGAAAACAAAATAAATTGGACTTATTGTGAGGAAATGAAGTTCAAGTATTAGAATAAAAACAGAGAACTTTTTGAAAGCAGCTGACCCAAAGTCTGAATAAATTTGTCCATTAATACCTCATCAGGCAAACTGAATTAACATTTTTACCAAACTAACAAATACTAAAATACTTTAATTTTCCAAGTTCACAAAAGAATTTCAGTTAGTTTTCATTTTTATTACAAATCTTTCTTCACAGCTTGTTTAACTGTAATAGTTTTATTACAGTCCTGGCTTCTTCTAGAGATCACGTGGAGGACATGAAGACATGTATGTGGGACATTGACTCCAATCATCTGGACTCAACATTGAATATCCTTTATCCAGGGAGCTCTATGATACAAAGTCTATTAATGTAGCAGGTTACAATGAGTCTGAACTCCTGCTAACCCTCCACTTAACAAAACACGGCATTAACTGTCAGAAAAACACATCTCATGTGGACTACCTACTGTTGATGCTACAGGTAAGAAAAAGGGCAAATCAGGACAATTTCCCAACCTGATCCTCCTGACACTGTCCAGACTCCACGTGTGGAAACCGCTTAAAAGCAACAAGATTCTCCTGTTGTGCTCGAGTTCTAAACTAGAATATCTGCATCGTGGATCTCTGTGTAATAACCTGATCTGCTTAAGCACGAGTGCATACTGGGACATACATTCTGCTGATGACAGTTCGCTGACAGCATTCATGCAGCACAACATAAATAAGATAAAAGCAATCTTGTAACATTATACACAGCAGCCATCTGCTTTGTGCTGTTTTCTGTTCAACTAAGATAATAGCTGAAATGCAATCAGTTTGTAAACAGAATGGTGTGTGTGTGTGTGTGTGTGTGTGTGTGTGTGTGTGTGTGTGTGTGTGTGTGTGTGTGTGT